>NC_056562.1:35539927-35540060 GCF_013358625.1 Macadamia integrifolia
AAAAAAAAAAAAAGATCACTTTCACTCCAATAAACCATGTGTGAAAAAGTTTTTGAACTCATCCAGGTTGCAATTACTAACGAAATGACAATTATTAGTTAACAATAAGTTTTCTTTCTTTCATTTTTTTTTT
>NC_056562.1:35540080-35546897 GCF_013358625.1 Macadamia integrifolia
AGTCCTTAGCTCTGTTGAACCTAAAATCTCCAGTGAAACAAATGATCATCTTTGCAAAGTGCCATCCATTGAAGAGGTTCATGATGCCCTATTTTCTATGAACCCCCTAAAGGCCCCAGGTCCAAACGGTTTTCCGCCAGCTTTTTTCCAAAAGTATTGGGATACTATAAAGGATGATCTTTTCTCTCTTGTTCTAATTTTTTTTCAAACTGGTTGTCTTCCAGCCTCCCTCAATGCAACTCTAATTTGCTTGATTCCAAAGGTGCAAAATCCAGAGTACTCTGATCAGTTTAGACCAATAGATTTTTGTGCAGTGATAGTGAAGATCATCACTAAGATTTTGTCCAATCGGTTAAAGCCAATGTTGGATAATTTTATTGCGCCTGCACAGTCTGCTTTCATTCCTAACAGGTTCATTTCAAATAATATATTTATTGCCCATGAGATGTTTAACTACATCGGGAAAAGGAAGAAGGGACGTAAGAAGTTGGTTGCAATGAAGCTTGACATGAAGAAGGCCTACGATCGGGTAGAATGGAATTTCATTGAAAAGTTATTGCTTCGTTTGGGTTTCTGTGATCAATGGGTCCGTTTAGCGATGGCCAACATCTGTTCAATTAACTATAAGCTTTTAATCAATGGAGCAACTTGAGGTTCTGTTGAGCTGTCAAGGGGAATTAGGCAAGGTGATCCGCTCTCTCTTGCCCTTTTCATTATTTGCTCTCAGGCTCTTAGTAGTGTTTTGGCTCAAGTTGAGTCAAATGGTTCTATTAAGGGAGTTTGGGTTCGAAATCGCACTCAACCGATAACCCATTTATTATTTGCTGATGATTTATTATTATTTTCATAAGTTCATTTATCGGAAATGTTTGCTTTCAAGAATGCCCTTGATATCTACTGTCGAGCATCAAGTCAAGATATAAATCTTGCAAAATCCACTATGACATTTAGTCCGAATACACCTGCCAAGTTGAAGAGATGGTTTTCCTGTATTATGAAAATTCCTTATGGGGTTGGTCCAAAAAAATATCTGGGATTACCTACTCAGGTTGGAGTCTCAAAAGCTGACCTATTTAGTGACATTTCAAAGAGAATTACAAATAAGTTGGAAGGATGGAAGACAAACCTTTTATCTCATGCGGGTAAGAAGGTGATGCTCAAATCAGTTGCCTTTTCAATGTCAAACTATGCTTGTTCTCACTTTAAGCTACCTGCTTCGCATCATCAACATCTTCATAGAGCAACAACAAATTTTTATTGGGGGGAAGCTAATGGAAAACCAAAGATCCACTGGATCTCATGGAAGCGTTTATGTCATTCAAAGGAGAAAGGAGGTCTAGGGTTTAGAGACCCTTCTCTTCACAATAGGGCCCTTTTGTCAAAGGTGGCATCGCGCTTATGGACTGAACCGGATGCTCTTTGGGCAAAGTTTCTTAAATCTATTTATTTTCCAAATAGTGATTTCCTCTCTGCTACCATTGGAAATAACTCGAGTTGGACATGGAGAAGCATTCTAGATGGGCATGACGTGTTGAAAATGGGTTTAATCTGGAGTATCGGTCAAGGAGATAAAATTGATATTTGGCAACATCCATTGGTTCCCTCTCTTCCAGGTTTCTGAGTTCACACTCTCCAACCTCCAAATTGTGAGTTTCAAAAATTCTCTCAACTTATTGATCATGACAATCGGGTTTGGAAATGAAACCTCCTTGTATCTCTTTTCAACCCAAATGAAATAACTGAGATTCTGAAAATCTAGCTTCTTTTGTTCCCGCGAGAAGATTTTCAAACTTGGGGCGCTTCTCGAAATGGGATTTTTTTGGTAAAATCAGCTTACGACCTATCATCCAATCTAGAATCTGACAAAGATATGCATGCAGCGTCATCTTCCTCTTCTAAACCTTGATAGCAAGTTCCGGAACGGGTTTGGAAGCAAATTTGGAATTGCAACTCTCTCCCAAAAATAAAATCTTTTATTTGGAGAGCTTATACTGAGGGCCTTGCTTCTTCTACAAATCTTCGGCGAAGAGATATCTCAGTTGATCCCCATTGTGTGTGATGTGGCAATATCCAAGAATCTACTTCCCATATTTTTTTGACTTGCCCTTTTGCATGGTCGGTGTGGCTTGGTAGTAGTTTGTCTCACAAAACTCTAGAAGGTGATGAGGTTTTCCTTCATGACTGGATTGATGGTTGGAAAGTGTTTTCCACAAGTGGTAAGGATGCTAGCAAAGAGATGATATCCCTATGTTTGTTTATCTGTTGGCAATTATGGTTATCTCGAAATGACTTTCTATTTGGAAAGCGAGTATGGTCACCTTTGGAGGTCATTTGGTCTGCAGAAAAACATTTTAGGGAGTTTTATCAATTCAACTCCCCTCCTCATCGATCGGTTCCTATAGTTAGAGCCCCGGCAACTCTCTCTACCTCATCAATGGGATCTCCTACCTGCAAATTTCTATAAAATAAATTGTGATGCAAGACTGTCCCGTGGGTCGATGCAACCATGGGTCAATGCAAGGAGGTATAGGTTTCATCTGTCGTGACTATCAAGGTCGTCCTCAATTTTCCATCTCTAATCTTGTTCAATTTCAAGAGGCTTTAGTGGGTGAAGCTTTGGCAATCCACTCAGCTCTTTTGAAAGCTATTTCTGAAGATATTTCTCATATTATGCAGGAGAGTGACAACAAAGACGTGGTGGCCTTCTTGCAGCATAGAATCTCATCAGCCCCTTTGACTATCAAGCCCATTTTAGAGGACATTTTGCATTTGAAGTCCTCTTTTGAATCTTGTATTTTTCCTTTCATTCCTAGGGAGCTAAACAGTTTAGCTGACTCTCTAGCAAGGAGGCTCTGTCTACGACGGGCATGATAGTTTGGCCCATTTCCGATCCTTGCATCCAAAATCAATGTTTGGCATCCTTGCGTCTTTCCCGTTCTTCTAAATAAATCTATTTTTACCAAAAAAAAAAAAAAAACTGAGCTAGGCAGTTGGACTATGGAACACTTTTTTTTTTTTCTGGGGTAGGTTGTTTTTTGAGGACAGTGAGTGCAGATCCTAGAAACTGATGTCCTTGGTGTCATCTTTGAGAAACCATTTGATCTTGATGAGGTTTATAATTTTTTCCAAAGAACATAAATAGGAAAGTAAATAATCTTTCTGGGTGAAGTTCATTGTCAGTTCAGAAATTGTAGTGTGGTAGAATGAAAAGTCAAACTTGTGTGCAGTGTCGCAACTCCCAAGTCAACTTCTATAATGGTGCCACCTTACTGGATTGAACTTGTGCTTATTTATCACACGGTTACATATCTATAATCATTTTCAGACACTTATTGATTTTGATTTTCTGTCCTGATTCTCTTCCACAGGGTAAAGGAAAATCAGGCAGGCCTTCCATAACATTTCCTTCAGCTGCTAGAAGAATGGATACACTTAATGATTTACTTGCAGCAAGTGACCTTATTTCACTCCACTGTGCTCTATCAAATGAGACTGTTCAGATTATCAATGCAGAATGTTTGCAGCACATAAAACCTGGTAATTTTCATATTAAAGTAACAATTCTTGCAATCCCCCTATTTGCATGTAAAAAGTGAGCATTCTTTTCTGCAGGAGCATTCATTGTGAACACGGGGAGCAGCCAGCTGTTAGATGATTGTGCTTTGAAACAGCTTTTGATTGATGGCACTATTGCTGGTTGTGCACTGGATGGTGCTGAAGGGCCACAGTGGATGGAAGCATGGGTATGAGCATTAGCCTTAGGGTATGAATTGTTATCTTGTATGCACAGGATTATTGAGGCATGAATATATTATTTGTAG
The DNA here is from genome assembly GCF_013358625.1 of Macadamia integrifolia. Lineage (NCBI taxonomy): Eukaryota > Viridiplantae > Streptophyta > Magnoliopsida > Proteales > Proteaceae > Macadamia > Macadamia integrifolia. The sequence goes on from NC_056562.1 coordinate 35,543,902, forward strand.
TAATGCATTCTTGGTACATATTTTTTGTTTCGGTACCTTGTTCTTTTTCCTTTTCTATTTCTTGGCCGAATAAATTCCTGATCACATCCTTCCTTAGAATTGATTGTTGGATTTTCACCCTCCATTACTGCTATACATAGCCAATGTGCAATGCTCAATCTTTCTGTGCATAAAGTCATAGCTGGATGTGAGTCCCAGTTTGTAAAGGTGCTTATTAGACAGCATGAACAATAAGCAAAACTGAATGCCATGTTCTGTGCATATGCCTATACTTAATCTATTTCTCCCAACAAATATGATTATATTCAATCATTTAAAAGGTGAATGTATGATGTAAGGTGGTATGACTATCAGATGCATGAGGTGGAAGCTGTGGGGCATGAGGCTTAGCCTTGATAGTCTCTTTTCTAAAATTAAATTATGAACTAGAAATAAGTGCAGAAATATCCATGAAATAATAATATTTTGAAAGAATAACTAATGATTTGGCTATTGCGGATCTTTTTCTATTCCTGTTTTATTTGAGAATCAAATTGCAATCCAATCTTCGATTTCTATTGGAAAAAAAAAATCTTGATGTAAAGTGGAACCTTAAAAGGATTTAAATCACGAAGTCATAAGTCCCCATTGATTGGAAGTAATTTGAAGTGAATTAGTGAAGTAAAATATTTCACCCTCTACCTTCTCTATGCTGTGTGCCTACATATTTTCTTTTCATTTTCATTTACTTCACTCTACCATGGAATTTTTATTTTGCTTCATTTCTAACAATACGGGACCTAAATATTACATTTCAAAAATATAAATTTAGTGTTGGATTTTTGGAAAATTTAAAAAATTAAAAAAAAAATGTTATAAGCCTCCATCCTCTGGCATTGAATGAGGTCCATGGCACTTAGTATAAGGTTTGTGCAAATTTTGATGGTGGAGGCTCTGCCTGCCATCCTTAAGGTGGCTGTGGTACTTCTATTGATGACCAATGGGGATATCTCCCCCCACCCCCAAGAAAAAAAGGAAAAAATAAAATGTATACAGTATACTGCAAGGTGGTCATAAGCATTTAACAATGTTGAGCAAAGCTGTGGTTTCAGACAGTACCCAGACTAACACAGATGTTGCAACTCAGAATGGTAGCCCACGACTGCCTCCCTTATACCAAAAGAATAGTTGACCATAATTAGATACTTGCTAGCATTCTGGGTAGACAAAAACTCTGCATTGTTGCAGATAACCATAGTTCTTATATCTCTATGGTCTTATATCTTCTTCTAGAAGAAAAATCATTTTTCCTGTAACAATGCTGAACCTAGAGGAGGCTGTTAGGGCAAAGAAGAGATGACTATTGGGGTTTTGTGTCTTTGTAAAGAATTTTCTGGTTCTTTCACTATTAAATTAGGAAAGACTAGAGCTCCTTTTTTGTGTTTCTCCACCTGTTTTTGATGCAGCCTTGTAAAATACGGTTGGGGGGCCTTCTTCTATTGTATAAGATACCTTGGCTTACAAAAAGAACTTTGTAATGCTTTACTTTCTGATGGATTTAATGTTTGGTTAAGCTCTTTTATTTGGATATATCATGTAAGAAAATAGTGATGGCTTCCCCTTTAGTAGTAATTTTTGAGTGTTGGCAATCTGTTCATTGCACATGATGCTGATTGACAACCCGGGGCCTGCTTCATGTTTTCATTTTTGAATTGATAAAGACCAAGACATATAAAGGCATGTTATAATGGTACAAGAGCTTGCTGCCCCACAATACAAGGTCTCTTCCCATTTAGATGTTATATTAGTTCTGATCATCATCCTGCATAACTTTGTTACTAGGGATGGGTAAATTTATGGTACACATTATTTTCTTATTATAGGTTTTATTTTCTTTTCTTCTAGTGGCCTTTGGACCATCTACAATGAGTTGCCTTCTTTTTCCTATTTTTATGACAAGGTCCCATTTTATTTATAAACACTTTAATTGCCGGATAACCCAAAATCCATTGTGTATGTTGGTCTATGAATGTGTGCTTATCATCAATATATGATAATATGTGATAACTGATAATAACCCAAATGATGTCAAATGTAGGAGCTAGTTCCAGGTAAGAACCAACCCTACAGTAGGATTGATATTTGAGTAGCTAATAGAATCTCCAAGAAATTTGCTGTCCAGAAATCCAGATTTGATGGTGTCGCAGGAAACTAGTAATAGAAAGTGAAGATGAAAAATAAAGAAAAGAAAGAGAATTGATGGAGGGGTTGAAATGGGGGAGAAGACATAGTGAATGGGCATCTCACCCCTCAAATTTTGGATATCTCACCCCTCAAGGAAATGTCTATGTTAGTCATGAGTAAACACTCAATTTCATAAACTTCAATCTTTTTTTGTTTAACTCAAATCTGTCTTCTCATTATAATTGATGGGCTCTAAATAGCCTTATATTGCTTAGACACAAAGACATAATAAAAAAGGAAACTAATGCTGAAAATAAAACCTTCTAATTTAACTTCTAACTTGCTGACCAAGTAAGAGTAAATTAGAAACTAACAACTAATGATAACAAGGAAACTAACCTAAGTTACAAAATAGAAACTTCTTTGACCAACAAAATAGGAAACTAACTAGACAACTTGCTCAATAAGAAAATAGAAACTAACTAAGAAAGGAAACAAATCTTCCTAAGTTACAAAGCTTGCTTGCCAAGATAAAACAAAGAAATAAAAATAGAAACTAATATCCTAACAAGTGCTGGCAGCATATTTCCCAAACCAGCTGTCAATATTGGACCCCAAGGTACTGTTCACGTGAACTGTACCTGCGTGGACAGTAACAGTGGGTTGGCTAATCTGATTGGAGAAAAAAAAAGGCTGGTTCAATGTACGAAACTGAACCAGAATTGGGCCAACATTGAACTCTCTTTTTGACAGTTCAATCGACATCATGTCATTACTAAAAAGTGATGTATAAAAGCTTTAGAGACCTGTCATCAAAGTTTAGATTTTTTTTT
>NC_056562.1:35547992-35564262 GCF_013358625.1 Macadamia integrifolia
GGGTGGGGTGGAGGGGATATGTTATTTACGTGGCATGACCTTTATTTTTAATTAATGATGTTTTCCTAGGATTTATTTTTGTGGTTTGCTTTGTGATCTAATTGGTGATAATTTTATCTACTATTTGTCCTTCAAATAAATCTAACAAACCGGAAAGTGTGTGGAGCAGCTAGGATTGGGCCCCAATGCAGCCTCTACCCCATGTGCAACATAGGCTGGTGGAAGGACGAGTTCTGTATTTTGTATGGTAACCAAGTGTTGCTATTTATTTTGATAACATTTGGTACATTTATGTGGACTTGGGTCTGTAGGAGTTTCTATAATGGGAACTTGAATAGCTGTACCAAAACAGCTCATTGAAGTTTCTTCTGGAACTGGCATAGATGTTGGGACTGCAGAATGACCCATGTTTGTAGGAGTCGATGCCGTTACAGTGATAGGTTTGAAATTGACATTTGACTAGCTCACATGAAAATATGAGGCTAATCCATAATAAAATGAAAATGTTGACCTCACCATCAGTTTTTGAAGGGGCGCATTGCAAAAGAAATAATATTCTTCAATTTCCGATGTTCAATTTGCTGATAAATTTCTTAAAGTAATTGGGAGAATCATAACCACAAGCATTAGACTTACAAGAAACTTCATGCATGGAGCATTATTAGAGTTTTATTCTAATTTTTCTTGTATTGTGAGGACTTGCCATGTCTTCACTTCATATAATGACTTGTTCTATTTGCATTCCATTTGAAATTAGTGGCCCTAATTCACTGACCTATTTTTTAACACCTCATTGTGATATGTGATTTATGTAACATTCCCTTGCAAGCCATCTTACGATGGTTTTGCAGATCTCTTGGGGCTTGCTCTTGATCTATTTCTCTCTGAAGATGCTTATTTTCTTGGCTGAAATCAACTGCATCAATGCCAATGGGTCCAGCCAGGGGCTTCAGTTTGTAAATTTGAAACTTAATTTTATTTTTGTATTCCAGATAAACAGAAGAATGGAGTTTGTATTTGCTAGCCACAGTTTTGATGTTTGGGAGAGTTGGACCTTGGAAGGCTCTTTTCCGGAGGCGTGTAGGCTTGTCAACTGTAGAAATCCCTTGGTATGTTTCTTTGTTCATTGATGATGTCTGTTTGTATTTTGTGGTAGAATCTTCAATTGACCAAGTTTTGGTTATGTAATACTCATAAGGTGTGATATAATTAGCAAATTTTCAACAACTCAATAGTTGTTTTGATTATTTTGTGAACGTCATAGCTTCCAAAAAGTTTCGTTTGGGAATATTTCTTACCCAGTTCTAGTTGATTGAGTGCCTTAAATTTCCACGTTCAGAAAAAAAAAAAAGATATCCATTTTATCATTTTGCTTTATTTCTGTTGGTGCTTTGTTGTTTTGTATGGCTTGAGTTCAATGCCCAGTAGCGCAACTTCTTGCTGATGTAGATCAAAGGAGGAATAGAAGATGGCCAGCAAGCCTAGCCCATCGAGCAAGCCCAGTTTGGGCCCTTGTGGTTGAGATTGGTCCACTAAATGGGCCAGACTTTTTCAACAACTCAGCCGTTTCCTAACTAAAAGAGCCAGCTACATGAGAGGGTAAAATAAAAATGGCCCAGACTTAAGCCCATCAATTAATCCTTTAAAGTAGTCCATGCGTGAGGGCCTATTTGCTAGTTCTATTTTGCTTGTTAGTGGTACCTACAAGTAATTAGCTTTTATTTTGGATATTTGGTTGCAATAGTAGTTTCTATTAAGTAGTTTGTAATTTTATTTTCCTTGAGGTACAAGGCACCACTATTACATGTGTGTGAGCATATTCTTTTAAGTTTCCTTTTGGAGGGAGTAGACCCTTCTATATATTGTAATTTGTAAGAGGCCATAGAACCCAACCTCACAATTTTGAATATTGATGAAGCTTGGCTTTGAGCCTTTGTTTGCTGTGAGAGACAGTGGTGTCGTTGAGATGCCTTATCAGTCGGTGAGAGACTGACCAAGGCCATAGGTGAGACTTTGGTCATAATCCTTTCTTCCCCTTGTTTCCACTTTATTTTTCTGCAACCCTAGGCCCTATTGAAGCTGTCCGATACCTATACTTGGGACTGTGATCACTGCCTGCTGTGTTATCATAGTAAAGTTGCTATTGGTGCAAAACAACTGTTGTTGGTGTCGTCCTTACTGCACCCACACATTCCCTGCAGTACCCTTTTTCAAAGTTCTGTTACAGCAGCATTCAATCCCTCGTCTCTTTCAACTTTCCCCATAGATCCTTTGTGATGTTTTGAAGAGTTCTTCCATTATTGGAGACCTCCGTTGACCAGAAGTTGGGGCCCATCTAATGGTTAGTTATGCTACAAGTTTGTAAGTTAATCTGATGTTTAGTTCTGCTACAAGTTGGTCAAGTTACTAAGTTACTAAATCTGTTCTTACCAACTAATTTCATGTTTTGTTCCTATCTTTTAATCTGACCATCAGTTTTTTTTGGGTAATGATCTAACCATCAGGTTGAAGACATACTTGGAGAGATGTATCCAGCCATCAAGCCCTATATTTGACTCTAGTTTGGTGCTGATTTGTCCCGGAGTTTTGTTAGATTTTGATTGTTGCTAAATCTGAGACCTACTTTCTATTTTTTTTCTTTCTATCATAGCAACCTATCAATCACCATCAAACGCGGAGTATTGATCCATTACCCTAACTCCTCCATTTGACCAGAATCAAGGGGTCGATCCAAGACCTGGTTCTGTGATTGTCGAACTGCATATAGTACTGTAACACTTGGCCAATGGCCCTACTTGTGGGTGGGTTTAGCTACTTCTTGTTTTAGTGAGTCTAGCCCTATCACTCGCATTATGAAATCAGTTATACATGTTGTGGCGTACATTTATAGTTGCATGTAGAAATCAGCTGACCAAAAACTGGATATTAATAATGAACTGAGTATACATTTATAGGATCAGCCAATCAGTACAGTATACTCAGGGGCCTATATTTCCCATACAAGAAATGCAAATTCTCACGCAACTCAGCTATTTAACTCTTCAGTTGTAAGAAGAGTGTTTTCTCATTTTTAAACCTATTATGGTGTAAAAAGAGTTTTGTCAAATATCTCGCTCTGGATGCTTCATATATGCATTTTCTTTTATCTGGGACAGAAATATCTCTAATTGGTTCCAAAATATATGGTATCATTACGTATCTACCACCTAATTGTTTTTCACCTTTCTTGTTGGACATGGGTCAACTATTCTTTTGTTTGCTTCCCTTATTCTTCTGCTTGACTGTTGTTTTTCTGATTTTCTGCAAGAAAATTTTGATTAATGATGTTGCAGATTAACTATCATTTCCTCAACCACTGCAGGCTATTTTGGATGTGCATATTGACATTCTTGCTACTGTAGGAGACGATGGGGTTGCCCGCTGGCTTGATTACGCTGGCTTCATGGGGAGGACATGCTAACCTATTTAATGTTTGCTTTCTTAGATTTTTCATGTTTGTAATCCTCAACTTGTAGGGCATTCAATTTCGATTATCTTAAAGTCAACCTACAGTGTCGGTTTTGTTTACTTTGTGTTCTAGCTTCTCTCTTTGCAGAGTGTTTTTCTGTATCTATTTCTATAGAATGAAGAAAATTGTTGATTTCTTTTTGAAGATTGTTGAGAATTTGTATTGTAGTGAATTTTAGTGCAAGTTTTGGCAGGTTTCTGGTACAAGTTAAATTGCTAGCTTGACTGATCACACCATATTTGTGCTTCAGTCTTTGGAGGCTGAAGCAAGTGATCTATTGGGGTCTGGCCCAAGCTGGCCCAAGTTGGTCCCCTGGTAGTCTGCTGGGAAGAAGCTAGTGGCACTCGGGGCTCAGGCACTCTCAGAACAATTTGAGAGGGAGTGGTCAACATCAACGGGGTGACTTCTATGGTATGAACAAGTCATGTCAAATTTCAGACTCTTAATCAAGGGAGCCGAATCTTGGGTTCTGGCTCCTCTGCTGGTCGGTGATCGCCCCAGGTCAGCCCATAGCTACCTGGGCGATCGACAATGTCAGTGGTGCTTCTAAGGCTCCATGTTGAGAGCCGTTGGATCATCGTTTAAACACGTGTCAATTGCCTAAGTAGCTATGAACAAGACCTGAGCAATCACCACTCTTGAGAAGATCTTGAGCAAGTTGTATAGAGGGGTGCACCAATGAGGTGTGACCAGAAGGTATCATACATTGGATGATAGTATGGTTATTTTATCAGAATTGTTAGTGTAGGATTTGTTAGTGTAGGATCCGACCCCTTTACCGTGCAGCAATGGTTGTAGTACACATCTGATGGGTTGGACCACCTTGGCATGGACTTCAACACATGGGTGTATGCCACGAGGTGCTCCAACATGGGTGCGGGAGAGGGGCCAGTGAGTAGAGACACCAAACTAGAGAGAAAAAAAATAGGAAAGAGAAATCAGGATAGAAAGAGACAAAACCCTCACGGACCCCTCTTCAACACCCTAATATCATCTTTATTGCTGGTGACAAGGACCTATGGCTTTTGGGTCCCACCATCACTCAGAAACCCCTGCAGCCGTGCTGCGTCCACATTCCATGTTTCATACTTCAAACGGATCCCCTTGTAAAGGGTTAAGCGCATGACATGGAGTATCATTAACGCTGCATTATTCGTGACACATCCAAAGTGTCTTAGCTGGCACCTCAATAAGTGTATTTGGAACTTGATAATTTTTTTTTTTAATTATCCTTTGCATTTTGAGAAAGTTTTTAAGCTGGAGAAGTGTTTTCAAAAATAATTAATTATCAGAAAATGTCATTACCATGAATATATTTTGAGTACACGTAGGAAATGACAATATTTTTCCTTGTAAGAAAAAATTGTATGTAATACTTGAAGGGCAAAAGTAGAAGGTTACAAATTATCTGACAAGGAATGTCAAAGAAAATTCCTTTTATGAGTGAAATTATCTAAATAATATCTTAGGCAGAGTTGAAATTTGGAACCTTTATGTAATTACTCCTTGATTTACTCTTAGAAATTGAATAGTCAATGATGAAAAATTTCAAAATAATTTAAAAGTAATTTATCATTATATTATTATTAAAATTTATTGTTGTCTTTGTACTTGTTTGGAATGCCTATAAGAAATGATATTTCATTCTTCTTGTTAAAAAAAAATATGTACTAGAAAGTTAAAAAAAGTAAAATTATAAATTATTTGACACCTTAATGGTTGTTAATAAGGAAATTTCTTATGAATGGGGTGAGAGATCTATACAGTAGCTCCTCATATATTGATGTCATATATCTAGAGAGGAATACAATCATTTCCATGGTTGTCGAAGTGTAAAACAGGGCCATGGTATATTGATAAAAGATGAGAGACATTATGTGAGAGAACATATATTTTCTTTTTCTTCTTGTGAATTTTATGAAAGTAAAAATGATGTAGACACGGTTAGCCGTACACATTCTCTTTCTCTCTCTCCCTTTACAATAAGGGCAAATATGTCTTTTCATATAAGGAGGAGAGAGATATACATAAGGGAGCACTAGCTTAGGCACGCTCCCAAGCATAGTTATTTTTCCCAAAATTGAATGTGAGTAATGAGTAGCCTTGCACTACTTCATGTTCAAAGAGTCTTTTCCCTTCTTTTACACTAGCTTTCTTCCTTGACCTAGTGGGTCTTGAACATACGAAATGTGAGCCCTCCCTTCATGAGCCATTGAGCCCATTGGCTTGGCGTAGGGGATCTCAACACCTACAAATGACATGTAAATCTCTCCTCCTTAATGAACATACTTTCTTCTGTTTTTTTCCCCAAGGCCCTATTTGGATGGAGTTAAATGGGGATACAGTGAAGGAAAAAAGAGCGCACATATATTGTTTGTGCCTCAAAGAGAAACTAAGAAATTTCTCACTAAGAAAATCTCTGTAAACAAAGGATTGTAGGAATGACAAACTATAGGTGTTTTTAGAATTTGCCACAATTTTTTAACTTCCCATTATCGTATTTCTATAAGTTCTTTAAGTTAGAGGTATAAAAATAATAGTTTTCAAAATAATTTAAAAGTGACTTAGCATTATCTAATTATCAACAGTGTCATTGTCAATATGTCATACTCATTTTCTGAATATACAAGTGACATAACATGATTTATCCTCATTGGAAAAATGTATTGTACTAAAAGGACAAAAAATAAAAACTACAAATTATTTGACATATTGAAAGTTGTCAATAAAAAAATCCTTTCAAATAAAATACTACTCAACATGATAAAACATACAGGGTCCACAACATCTTGCATTATGTTTAATTCGGTCTATGATCCTCTGAACCTTTTTCCTCACAATCCAACACGACTTTGACTGTGGCATATCCTATACTTGGTGTAGCCAATCTTGCATTAGGTTTGGTAGGCCTATGGCATCCCAAAGTGCGATTGTCCATATGCTAATTTACAATCGTCAAACAATCAATTTTTTAAGTCCCTAAATTTAATAGACATGTTATGGTCCAAGGTAAAGTTTGTGACCCTCGACTTCAATTTTCACATGTATTCATGACGCAATTAAAATTGTGTGAAACCTCGAGTTTGGACAATTTGGAGGGAAAAAAAAAAAGAAGAGTATAACCTGTTACATGGTCGGCTATGTTATTAAGATCAGCCACCAAGTTTAAACTATTAAAATTGTGTGAAACCCCAAACTTGAAAAGTTTAAAGAAACATTAATTTTACGAATGAAAACAAGAGCATTACCTGATACATGGTGAGCTATATCATTAAGATAAGCCATCAAATTTAATAAGTGGCTTGTCGAAGGAATTGTTGCCACATAATACCTACATATATATACACACAAAACATATATATGTATGCATGTTTGCTAAACATGTTTTTTGAAAGTTAAAATAAAATTTCAGTGAAATGATTCATATATTTGATGTGATCGTTTCAAAAACTAAAATGCAAACGATTAGAAAAATATAGACCAAAATATGCAATATGAAAGGGTATAGATAGAAATGTCCAATATAGGAAATTATTTGTTTCATAGGTGAAGGCATCTTATATTGCATGGTTTGATGATTTGATCGCTATATTTTTATTTGGTTGTTGCTCGTCATCAAAGTTTTTAATAGTAAACACCTTCAATGAAACTATAAATACCATGATTATTTACCAAAAAATTCGAAAAAAGAAAAAAGAGTAAGACACATACATTGTATTTATTGTTACCATGTCAGAATTACTTTTTCTTTTCTTTTTTTATTATGTTTTTCTTTTCTTTATTTATTATCCGGTATAGAGTTTAGAAAGTCTACTCTTCTATCTAAATTTTTTTTTTCTATTTTATGAAAAATACTTGAAAATAGCCTACCTAGCAAAACAAGGAGTAAAATTGTATACATTTGCCTTCGTAAACTCTGTAGTATCGAAAACCTTATGTATTAGATTGCTTTCATTCTTTGAGTCACAAGAGGAAGATATACTCTCTCTCTCTCTCTCTCTCTCTCTCTCTCTCTCAAATGATTTCTTTGCTCCCTTGTGTAAGAAATTATTCCATCCTCCAAAGATTTAGAATCTTAGAATTAGTCTTGATCCTCTTGGCATCGGTTGGATCAGATAGTATTGGATAAATTTATTCTTGCTTTTCAATTTATTTATTTATTTATTTTTATCAGCATTTCTTGCCTTTTAATAAAGATTTTTTTGTTTATTTTTTCTTTAATCCCTTGAGCCACACCATTGTAGCGGGATTGGATCGAGGATCCAACCGATACTGATCTAACGATCTCGCATCTCATTGGTGCACTCCTCGTCTCCTCAATGCCGCTTGGTGAGATAACCATTTCTCTTATTTTACTTTTAAGAGTCAATTTTCACAGATTTTTTTCTATTATTATTAATGTCTATATAAAAAGTGGGCTATGGCTGTCTTGCGAGTCACGACCTCAACACGATCTTCCAATCTGACCAACAACTTAACAAGTGAACCACAAGAAGAAGAAGAAGAAGAAACTGTAGAAGGTGAGAAGAGGTAGAAGCAACAAAGTCTCGCGAGGGAAACCAGAGAAGAAGCGTAGCTTATGGTTTCCGGAAATTCAATTCCAACAGAAGCTTTCTACTTGGATCCAACGGGAATGACTCTCCCTGGAATCGGCTCTTTAACTACCACTACAACAGCCACCACCGCCACCACGACAACGGCTTCATCCGATGATCCCTCCAAGAAGATTAGGAAGCCCTATACAATCACCAAATCCAGAGAGAGCTGGACCGAGCAAGAGCACGACAAATTCCTTGAAGCTCTTCAACTGTTCGTTACCTCGACCCATTTTTTTTTTCTTGATTAATATGTGCTGGGGATTCGTAATTTGGTATTTTCAGTTTGCTTTTTATCCATTGGTATCGAATTGGGCTTTCAGATGGATTCGGTCTTCTTTTCTCGCCACATCTCCCAATGATTTTCATTTCGGTTCATGAGAATTGCGGCGGATTTTTTTTTTTTTTTTTAAATTACCCGCGAAGCATTTTTTTAGGTGTTGCAGCCCGGTGTGCTTATGGAGCGCGGATTTGATAGATATCAATTGGTCTTAGTCTAAGATTCTGTGGGGTTTTTTTTTTTTTTTTTTTTCCGCTATTCAGTTGTGGCTGCCGAGTACAAACTGACGTGCACATACCTGCGTTTTCCGCGTACCTGCTTAAGATTGTAAATTGATTGGGTTTTTGGATGTTTAGGGTTTGGGTTTATGTGGCGTGAGAGTTAGCAGATTCCATTGTCCTAACTGCAGAACTTGTATTCATCTGCCAATCTGTTGGTTCATCAAATGGTTTCAACAAATATTTCACCGTACTAAAATGAATTTCAAGCTTCTGATTTGAAGCATGTCGTTATAATACTCTTTTGTTAATGACTTTGGTAAGTTTAGACTACTCAAAATCTGATTGCTGATCTGGAACTGTCTAACGAGTTCCAATGACGAACTGAAGTTTCATCTTATGTTTTATTCTTCTTTTTTTCTCAACGAATTCTGTTCTTTACTTCGACACAGAGAGCTTGTAGAGCTGGTTTAGAATTTTGTTAGTTTTCTAGAGTTGAATGGACAAACAGGGGTCCTGTCGTTGACCCTATATAGCTGGTACAAGTGTACAACGCTAAATTGAGTTGATTTGCTTGTTACATTCAATTCCACCAAAAAAACAAAAAGAGTTGAGTTCCGTACTCAGAGTATACAAAATCATTCAAAGGCCAACTTACTCAGAGTATACAAAATCATTCAAGGCCAACTCGATATGGACTCCTTGTAGTTATTATAATTTTGTCAAGGATTTCCAATTTGAACATCTGATTTACACAGTTCAGCTCTCTTTAGCATGGTACATCCTACTGCCACCGTTCTGACCTTTTATTAGTGAAAATTTTGTGAATATAATCATTGATGAGTCAGGAATGATTTTGTTTGTGAGCTTCATTCCAGGTTGAGATTGTATTACACACCCTGAAGAAAAGGGGCTTAATCCTTTCAGATTTTGTTCTTATATTAGGGGTGGTAAAAGTATACATAATATTTATTGTTCGTGTATCATTCTTTCAGCTTTGATCGTGACTGGAAGAAAATAGAAGCATTTGTTGGGTCAAAGACTGTCATCCAGGTAACTTCAAAATGCATGCACCCCCTCTTGTTAAAATTATCTACCTGTCAAATGTTTAGCACTTTCTGTCCATGTAGAGAAAATGAGTAATGTAAGGATAACCAGTTTTGAATGTCTTTGCTGTCTATTCGTTCATAGCTTGGACACTGACTAGAATGAGGAGGAGGGGTGGCAATGGACTTGTTGATCACTGTAATATATTCTAGAGAATCCTAATTGTCCCATGAACCAACCATCTTAACGATTACCCATTACGAAACAATGACACATGTTACTAGCTAACTCCATAATGCCATCAGACAATTTGAATAGAAAATGTTCTTTATTATCATTTCTTCCTTTGTGTGTGTGTGTGCTTTTTTTTTTTTTTTTTTTTTTTTTTTTATTTTTTTTTTGGGGGGGGGTGTTGTTCTCTGATTGGTTTAATATCTTTTGCTTTTTGTTCCATTGCTTACTAGGTTGCTGACCAAATATGCTCTCTTACACTGTTCTGTTTGTTGCGATATTGTTGGGCATTCAATCTACTAATGAAAAGATATGTTGACTGCGTAAATTGCTTAGATATGTTGACTGCGTTTTAGATATTAAAGGGTGAACTTTACAGATACGGAGTCATGCACAGAAGTATTTTTTGAAGATTCAGAAGAATGGAACAAGTGAGCATGTTCCTCCCCCTCGGCCAAAGCGAAAAGCAGCTCATCCATACCCACAGAAAGCCTCTAAAAATGGTTAGGATAGTTCAGTTCTATTTTACCTTCTCTTCCTATTTAAATGTCTTAATTAAGTCCTCTCAGCTCTTGCATGTTCCATGAATTTTTGCAGCTCCAGTGCCCTCACAAGTGGCAGGAGCATTTCAATCTTCAGCTGCTCTGCTCGAACCGGGATATGTTCTCATGCCAGATTCATCGTCAATGCTTGGAAATCCTATTACGAGTACAACCACATCTTCATGGGCTCACGGTTCTGCTCCACCAGTCAGTATGTCCAATGTAGCGAAAGGTTTCAATGTTCTTACCTGTTACCTTTTTATTTATTTTTCTTTTAATTAACATAGTTCTTTCAAAGTCAGTGGCTTCTTTTTCAAAAATCATATTTTGATTTGATGTTATTTTTCAGATGATATGGGATCTGCAGGGCCTACAGTTGTAAATAATTGTTGCAGTAGCACTGAGAGTACTCAAAGGATGTGGCAAACTTGTGAAACAGCTGATCAAGGGAATCAAGGTCCACCAGTGAGAGGTACTATTATGAGTAGCATATTTGTGAGCAAACCAGATGATCTTTACAAATTGACATAATGAGATTCACTTGGGGTCTTTTTTTTTTTTATTATGCGGGGGGGTGGGGGAGGAGGGGGATAAGAGACGAGAGGGTGAAGGTGGGACTTGATCCCAAAACCTGGTGATCCATGGGGCATGGTCCTTACTAGTGTAAATGGTTTCTCAATTTTTTACTGTTGTGATTCATTTGTTTTGATTATACGGAATTTATATGAAGCCAAAGGTAAAAATATTATAATGTACATATGTTGCGGGCATTGACACACATTTTAGAATTGCTTCTTGTCATTTTCTGGGAGGAAAAAGAAGGTTTATATGAGTCCTAGGTATCAACTGAGTTTTGGACAAGTGATATGATGTGTCAAACCACCACTGGCTACCTAATCTTACTGAAAATCATTTTAATTTTTTTTACATTTAAACCAATAGAATCTTAGCTTCTGTTCCAAGGTTAAGAAACTACAATTTGCCCACCCACAGGAAAGTTGCATGTACAAATGCATCTTAAATCTAAAACGGATGTGCTGTTTGGCATTAAAAATCACATTCTCCAACTTTTAACCTCTGCTGTTGACAACATTGCTTCTTCTGAAATAATTTCTAGCTTAAGAAATGAATGCTACCAAATGTGTAAGAATTTGTAGTTATCTAACACTCTGGTGCTTGGTTCTTGTTATTATGTTTATTGTTTTTCAATTAAATTGTATGTGCATACTATTATTCATGACATATTCAATACTTTCATAACTTATCTGCTTGCTTATGCATTCCTCTCTCTTGACATATATATCATCCCTTCCCCCCTCCCATTCCCCATTTTGCTTAATATATTCTGGGGGCATTCAGTTTCTTTATTTTCTGCCACTATTCAGGGTTCTATTTTAATTAGATGCATTATTTTCTCTGATGTATTCCTTTTGGTTGCAGCTATGCCAGACTTTGCTCAAGTATATAGCTTCATTGGAAATGTCTTTGACCCGAACACTAGTGGCCACTTGCAGAAGCTAAGGGAGATGGATCCAATTGATATTGAAACTGTAAATCTTCTAAATTTCTATACCATTTTTATCATTCTAAATGTACAACGTAGGATGTCTATACAGTGAATCATGCTGAATGGTGATACTGGTTAGTCTGGGAAAACACTTGCTTATTAAATTGGGGGTTTGAGGTGCTGTTTCAATACTGAATTTTACATTACTAAATCTAGTGCAATTAAAACTCTTAATTCGCGCTGTAGGAATATATATTGGTAATAAAACTACAAATTAAATAGTGGATTAGATTTTAGAATTCTATTTCTTGATTTCATGCATGCAGAATTGAAAGATCACTACTCTATTTGTTACCTGAAATCTGTACATGTATGGAGATATCTTCATGAACTGTTGTATTTTAATGCAACCTACTTTTTTGCCACCATACAGGTGTTGCTGTTGATGAGAAACCTTTCCATCAATCTGTCGAGCCCTGATTTTGAGGATCATGTAAGTGCTTTCTTCCACTGATCCCCTTTCTCTCTCTCTCTTTTCTTTGGGGGCAATCATCATATGCTTCTGTTTCTGCCATGAATAATTTTATGGATTGAATTGGTGATGGAACCTATTTATTTATCATGCTCTTGTACATGTGATGTAGTTACTAAGTTATCAGTGTTATCAATTGGAAAAAAAGCTTTTGTGCGGCTCAAGTAGGAAGGGCTTCCTGCATGGCCCTCTCATTGTTTACGTGGAAAGATGATGTACCTATTCCGATTGTTGGATAGAGAGGACGTGGTCTGGATCAGCCACATGTCAAATTTCAGAGTCTAATTCAATCACATACCCCCTTGTATTTGCATGCATCATCATGTATGTCCATGCATGTCTAGTGGTAGCTGGCTGTTAGTGTGCACTATCCTGACTCTGAATTTTTCAAAGCTCTATTTTGCTACTTGGCAAACTCTATTTAGGGTGAAATTTGATTGTAAGCATGGGACTGGGGACCTGACCACAAGGTTTGGGCTCTATCCCAAGTGCACATAAATTTGGGCCATATAAGAAAACGCTTCGTTGATGGGCTTTGCAGGAACCAAGAACTCTTATCAAATATCTGAAGAGTATCATCTACATCAATGGTGCCAAACTTTTCAGTCTCAGTTTGGGATCTTACAAGCCAGTGTTAAATGGGGTAGTGGGTTTAATGTGCTGCACACCATGGTTTGTAGTGTTTGAACTCTTTATTCTGGGAAAAGCAAGCCCATCAGTTGCATCTTTTATGTCAAACTTTGGGCTTCAAAGTGCTCATGGTGTTGAAATCCCAAAGACCATATAATATGTAGATTTGCTAGATGTTACCCTGTCTTTCTTTCATGCTTCTTCTATTGCAACGTGACCTTTCCTGAAGATTTACTGCAAGGTGTAGATGTTATTGTTTTCGTTGTCTACAAGATGCTTGTCCTATCATCTTTTTGCAGTTAGTAAGTCTAGTATGTCACGTGTGAAACTGTAAAAGAGCATCTTCAGCTCCCATCAGCAAGATATTGAAGCTAGGGATGTAATGGGCACTTGTTTACCAGATTACCTGTTGAACCTACTTGGCGATGCTTTAGACTTCAGGTCATCAATCTGGGGTCTTTATTGCTGACAACTCTTCCATTTTGTGAAAATCTCTCTTGCATGTTTGTATTACCTGTCAATCCACTACTTCCTTCTTGGTGGTGTTTTTGCTTACATTAGTAGTAAAAAGTGTTCCTCATTTTTCTGGAATCAAATAAAATATATGTTGCAACCTTTCTTTATTGTTGGTATGCATATGAATCTAATTCTTCTATTGATGCAGAGAAGGTTGCTTTCATCATATGATATTGACACAGAAGAATAAATCTGGTGGTACAAACAGCATATTTATGCAGATGAGTCGGTGCTCCTTCATTTGGTAAGAAAATTTTTGCACAAGCTTTTGCTGACATTGCAAGGTGGCAAAAAAAATATCTGGACAGAGGTGGAACAATCACTTGCTCTAAAATCAAGATGCGCTGCTTGTATGTATGTACTTTGAATGGTTTGGCATACTAGGTAGAAGTAGCATTTTAGGTGCAGATTGGTCTAAAGACTTTCCCTGTAATAGTGTTTGTTTATGTATTCTGTCGGAAGGTCCTTTGTAATGCAGAGATATTTGAGCTCAAAGCCTTCTTGGAGCTGTAGTAATCTGGAAGTCATCCTGTACAGAGTTGGTTTCTGTGTCTTTTTGAGTTTTGAATGTATATTTGTTGTAATATACTGTTTTGAGTTTTGACAGAAAGGGATTCAAGGGAATAATGATTTGCTTTAGAGACCAGACTGAATACTGTTAAAACTGTAAAAGCTGGGACTTGCATCCATCCATTGGACTTCATATGCAGACTCTTAAATCCCTACATCTACCAAATTGTACATTTAAGCTTACATTTGTACAAGTTACCACCCCACTTTTTTTCCTGCATATTTAATTATAGCCTCCAAACAACATTAGAAGTAAAAAAAGAAAGGCAAAATGACCTCAGAAGTAGGAATAATCAAGCCGTCCCAAATCGAAACAAATCACTAACGGTTTCAGTTAAAAACAAATTAAGACACTAGAGAGCATATATAGAATGCCATTATCCTAGTTTAGTAAGAATGATCTCGTGTGGGTAACCAGTTCGGCAACCCAAGTTTGTTGACAACACTAGAAATCCCTCGTAGCCCAGAATCCCTTGGCTGGCGTGCATCACGAAGATCTCCCACAGCTGCTGGGCTTGGGTTACTCTTCACGGCACCACTGGTATTGGTTTGGCATACAGTTGCGGGGGGAGATAACCATGAGATATACATTGTAATGGTGAGCATGGCGGTGTTTCGGTGGGGTAAGTTCGTTGAATCATAGTCCGAAATTCTGGTTTTCAGCTTGACTGAAACAACCGAAGTAGAAACAGTACAGTTTTGTCTATAATGTAGAAATGACCGAAATCTTGTCAACACACTGCATTTTTGCCTACAATGTAGACATGACTGAAAATTTTTCCGAAACACTGCTGATTCTTCAATTCGCCTGTTATTTCTTCTCAGCCTCTCAAAATCACTGAATTTTCTAAAATTTTCGATGAAATTTTGAACCATGCCATGAATGCTTCTTACACATGACCTAAATTGTGAACGAGTCACCATACTCTAATATAAAACGCATAAATGGTTTTTTTAGCAGTAGTACGCTAGTACCAAGCATTTATCTTCCTTTCTTCCATTTTGTTAGTTGTGCAACAGGCCTGAGAAAAATCTCATTATTTAGAGAGAAAAAGTCTGGAGTGAAAGATCCAATTAGTTTTAACTTCTTAAACGTGAGATGATTTCCCTGCAGACCCATTTCTAGAACTGATTCTAAAATGGTTTTTCTTTACCAAACACCCCCCCCCCTTGGGATCCAGCAGCTCAAGACATCAATCCAGATCGGATCAATATCAGCCAGAATCAGTCCCAAGAACCCTAGAATCAGCCCTCAGATATGAAACTCGGCAAGTCTAGGGTTTCTTACATGAATCGGCCATGTCAAATCAATTGGAATCAAGATCAGTCCAAGCAGATTCTGATCCGAATCGTCCATCCCACCAATCCAATTCCCCATGTTTTAAACCATGCCTGAGGTTAAGGCCGTACACCACCCTGCCTAGCCATCGTCACCTTTGATAAACTCATGATCTCTGGGATGCATTCGTTTTCGTGACAACCTTCAGCAAAAATTTCAGTCCGAAAAAACATGAACAAGAATCGACAGACTCCCAAGTACTAACCACTGTTTCCGCTACGGGAGACAATTCCAGCCAATTCAACATTGCCAATTCTGGTATTATAGTCATGGTATCACTGAGTTTTTAAATCTGAGAGGCTGATTCTAGGGTTTTGGGACCCTATCCAATCCAATCCAATCCAGATCGGAATTGGCCAGGACCGATTCATACCCGATTTCCAATTTCAATAACTTTGGTCCTAACTCAACGGCTCCCAACAAG
Source organism: Macadamia integrifolia (assembly GCF_013358625.1). Taxonomy (NCBI): domain Eukaryota; kingdom Viridiplantae; phylum Streptophyta; class Magnoliopsida; order Proteales; family Proteaceae; genus Macadamia; species Macadamia integrifolia. The sequence goes on from NC_056562.1 coordinate 35,563,932, forward strand.
AGATGTAGCCCGACGGAGACATGGTGGGGGAGGATGACAACCATCAATTCAAGCATGTATACAAATTGCATGTTGGATCAGACGGCAGTGATCCAATTGCAGTGGGCTTCATACCAATGCTGGGTGGACCCTTGGAACTCCTTCCCCTGACCCTCTGGCTGACCCAAAACTAAAGAAAGCATGATTGAGATCTAATCAAGATTGGTGATAAAAGTCGTCAAAATAAGTCATAAGGCGCTGTCAACTCACCCCAGGAGAGACTGCCTTCCACATATGCTGCATAACAAAAACCCTCTCCTTTTTCTTATCTCTAATCCTCCGGGTTTTTTTT
>NC_056562.1:35564282-35585067 GCF_013358625.1 Macadamia integrifolia
TTTTTTTTTTTTTTTTTTGAATTATGAAGTTAGAAATAGTAAACCCAAAATCTCAACCATATGCCAATTACAAATGGAATTCATATAATACATACAAAACTCGAAGACCCACCTCCACTGCAAGGATTTGCGATCCAAATTCGGGATGAACCACTACGATCAATCCCACCAACAATGTTTGATCTACTATCGGTATCTGAAGCCCATATCAAGTTCATGACCGTACATCCCCATGCTACGGCCTGGATGAGGTGCGACAGGGTGCATCTGTTTTGAGTTTGCTCTTAGTTCCATCTCGATCAGCCGTTCAAATGCTTCAGGATGATTGGTCTCTACAGAACAGACACCAGGGGCTAAATACACAATAAAATAAAATAAATGTAGATAAAAATAAAATTTTAGTGAAAGACTCCCCCAAGGAGGGAAAAAAAAAAGGATCGGCATTCACTATTGTATAATACCCACATCCCAGACAGAATATGCTGGAGAAAAGAGAATTCCAGCGGAACAAGCAGACATTTGGAATTGCAATTGGCTAATAGGCATAGAAGACCATTGTACCAGTTCACCGATCATTTTGAACTGGAATAGCTTTGCTAATCATTGGTGCTATTTCTGGCATAAGGAAGAGAAGAAAGTCTGTATAATTCATTTTTACAATGAAACTACATGCTAATTGATCAAGGCAGTGAGTTAAAAAAATTCCAAATCACCAACATCTTGGGTACAATATCGAACCCATTATTGATGATGTCTCAAAAACAAAAAACAAAAAAAGGGTGGTTTTGTGGGGGGGGTAGCCTCACACTGGGTTGATCTTTTTTATATTGATCAACAGTAACTACTTTTCCTATAGCCTAAAGTCCACACAGTGCCAAAATAAAATGGCTGAACTTGCACTTCAAGATAACCAGAGAGCATGCAAGCAAAAAAAATATAAAAAGAAAAAAGTGAAGCTTCGCTTACCTGGCACTGGAATCCCAAGGCCATTATAGTTCGGTTGTCGATGATTTACAGGAAAACTTTGCATTGGATTCATCTCAGGCATGTAACCAGCCATTTGATTAAAGGCATAAGGAGGCAGTGGTGAACCTCTAGGCAGTCCCTGAATAAGGTGAGGCAGCGGAAAACTGTTTGGCATGTGCATCTGTGGTAACATTGAATGATGAGGAGGATCAAATCTTGTTGGCGCAGCAGATATATGTTGGAAAGGAGGGTTGTGAAACATGTTTGGAGGAAAATGGTGTGGTGGTGGATCATGATGGATGATATTCTCTGGACCCATGTATTTGATTGGAGAATTCATATGAGCATGATGAGCTTCTAATGAATGGATAAGAGGCCTTCCATGATTCATTGGAGAATGATGAAACTGTGGAGACGATGGCTGGCCATGCAGATTATGATATGGAATCTCAGGATCCATCAGATCATAAGGACCACAAAGAAATGGAGGGCCTTCCAAACCTGGCATTTTAGACCTTTCATCTTTAAGGGTAGCATTCAGAGCTGCCAATTTTTCAGCAATATCAACCGGTGTTTTTGAGGGAGATAACAACTTGTCTTTGGTTGCATTAGAAGCAGGCATAAATGTGGTATGTTGGGGGTTCACCGAATCAGCTACTGTGATCAAGCTGTCCTCTTCAGGCAGTTTAATTTCCATAGTCCCATCAGCTCTATCTTCAAAGCCACCAGCAGCACCAAACTTTGACCCTAAATCAATATGGGGATCATCAAAGCCCAACCAATGCTGCTCAATCTTCTCAGATTTTACTTTTGATGCCAAATAATTGCCCTCAGCACTGCTCTTGCTCAATCCGAACTCACCCGCTGTAAAAGAAAACAAACCATCGTCAGAAACTGGAAATGGCAACTCATGAGGCTCTGAAACATCAGTTCTTCCCCCACCAGTTGAGCCTCTTTGTATTGATACCGGTGCTCCTACTGAGTGCAGTTCCTTCATGAAGGCTGTCCCAAATAATGTTTCAAGAGTAAGAGTCTTTTCAGAGTTCTGAATGTTTTCCATGTTCCCCTCACTTGATCCATGAACCACAGGGCCAAGACTTCCTACCCCATAGACGTGAGGTTTGTCTGGGGGCACATCTAGATTGGACAACGGTGCTGGATTTTTCATGCTAGCTCCTTTCTGCAACAGAGAAAGAAGATGCTGAGATGCACAATTGTCAACGTCAGCTTTTGGCTGTTCAGCTTTTGAATCTGTTACACTCCCGGGTTGCACAGCGTGCTGCAGACTTGAACTCTTTTCATTTATTTCCTGTAGGATGGACTGTTCAAGGTCTTCGCATGTAAGCACTCCCTGAGTAGTGCTCGACTTGTTATTATGGTACACTGGTTCAGAAATTCCAACAGGCGCAGAAATAGCAGTTGAATTGATAAACATGTTTGAAAGTTCATTGCTTTCAAAAGGAAGTTTTGGTGGGATGTGATCCATGGTTTTCTCATCAGACACTCCAGACACCTGAGATCGACCTTTATCACTAGTTACAATCAGTGAAAGTAAATCCCTAGGTTTGCCACAAGAGAGATCATCTACTGGCTTCTTTTCTGCAGTTAACATCAAAATTGGAAAAGGTTAGCTTTACATCATAATCTGCAGTCCTTGACACTTCATATCATGGTTTGCGATATCGACCAAAATGTCGAAATTTCGGCAACCTATTTCAGTTTCAACATTGGTCGAAACAATATGGCATGTGATTTGAGAGGTATTCAATGTCTCAATTACCATCGAAATGGACCATTTTTTGTGCCATTCTGCCATTTCGGTGGTATATTTCGGTTTTAACCAGGGTCAAAATCCTAGTTGCAACCAAAATCTTAAACATTGGTTTTATCCAGAGGACAGCATATAAACGTCCAACGGAGAATTTTCAACTCCAAGAACATTGATATCAAATTTTACTTCTTCATTTACCATTCAAAGCATTTCTTATAATTATTAGCTAAATACCGAGATGGGACTACCTTCTTCAACAAACCACTGTGCAAACTTCGATGATTGGAAGGGTACAGAGCTCCATGAATCATCTGCTTTAATATCATGATCATGATGCTGGTGAAACGAAATAAATTGAATGGTATCAGCTTCTATTGAATATATACAAGTAATTGTTCATCGTAATTGAGAAAACATTGAAGCTCTAAAGTAAAATCACAAGAAATATTTGATTAACAATAACGATAATGATGAAGATGAAGATGAGGATGAGAACCAAGCCATACAATAATTGTTGTGTAAAACCAGATAACCATCAACCACCTCCTTTTTACATCTATGCTTACCTCAATAAAGCTAGATGAACCAACAGTATTGGCAGTTAAAGCACTGCCAAATAGCTTCTCTAGGATTGAAGTTGAATGATCCTGACCAGCTGTATTTACTATCTTATGCCCTGTCACTTTGTCAGTATCTATTTTTGTAACTTCATCATAAATCTGCCCTTCAGAAACTTCTGACAGTTTAGAATTTTCACACAATGAATCAACAGCAGCCAAGTTGTCACAAAGTTCTGTAGATGACGACGCAAACACAATCCTTTCACTGTCATCCACCAAGGGAGCTGGAATACTCTTAGCCTCATAACACTGCTCAGTGGACCATGATTGTTTCTCGTCATTATTATCATAAGTCCCATTTGCCACCAGATTATCCTTGGCATGCTTAATGCTATCCCCACCAACATTTCCAACCTGTGGAAATATTAAATTAGCAGGCCATCAACAGAAAGAGAAGAAATATTGGAGAATTTCAAGGCCAAATTTTGGGTACAAACCAATATCTAAGTCTTCTAAACCATATTCTCCCAAAACTAAATATATGGAAAGCATAGATAAGCCAAATTGCATCATCTAAAAAATTGAGCAAGTGTCGATGGCGTTGCCTCATTGCTTGCTTTTTTTTCTTTTCTTTTCTTTTCTTTTTTTTTTTTGGGGGGAGGGGGGTGGGGGGGGAGGTGGGGGGTGTGGCTTATTATTAATTAAAATATAATATGTACATCACAAATTTGAATAGTTTGGAACTTGGAAGTTCAAACATGTGAATATCGATTAAAAACATAAAATTCAACCAATGCGTGTGCAAACAAATCAAACTTTTTTCCAAATACACTACTCATCAAGAATCAATTAGCCTCATTTTCTGTGTTCCAACGGAACAGAATTGGGGTAGCAGAAACAGAATTGGTCCCTAAAATTTGTTTCTGCTGTTTGGAGATGAAAAATAACGGCAGCAAAGGAAATTGGTTATCTCCATAGTGGTCTAAACCCCTATTTTACTTTCCAATGATCATGATGAATGACGATGACGGCATCAAAAACGACAACCACTGCAAGGCAATGTCAGATTCACAAATAAATTTTCCGAGCGTAATTCAGGGTGACTTGTTTTTCTGTAATGTAAGAACCCAACCATTTAAACCATATAGTTCCCACTGCCACACGCCATAAGGTGTCTGTATACACCCAAAGTCTTAGTATTAGCTTTTATTTTCACATTGAATCCAAAATTATTAAGAGTGAGTCTCTAGATTTTCCATGCTCCAAAACTCAAGAGGAAGTTTCTCTAGATCTGTACCATACTCCCAACATTTCTATTAGAGCCTTAAAACTTAGATAGATGGTAGAGGTGTAGGTTTGAGAATATGGATAATCAATAAGATCACCTCCTACATGGGCTTAGCCCAAAGCAAAGGTTGTTATTTTATGGGCCACAAAGGTACTGCCCTGTAAGGGTATTATGCACACCTACACCCAAAACAAAAAAGGTTATTTACAGGTAATAAAATGGGTTTTTGTTTTGAACAAAAATAGTACTGAGGGCCAGTGCGCCACCTCACAACCAAAAATACTTGGCAAAAATTTAGAAGAAAATCCAAAATAAAAAGAAAACAGTCAATGATCCCAATAAGTTTGTGGATCAGTTGCTGTAGAAGTAGAGTTTCACAAGAAGGTAGTAGATTAAGCAATTGAAGATGAGAAATGCCCTTAAAATTCAAGTATTTTGATCCCCCTTCCTGATTAGCAACAAACCACAATGGCTTTAAAAATAAATAATTTTAATAAAAAAAAAAGAGAGAATTTGGGTCCTAAAAATACTGGATAGTAGACACAAAATACGCTACAGAAAAATAATGGAGAGTAGACACATAACACACTACAGAGGAATCACAAAAAGGTTGCATCATTATAGACAGAATAAAATATTAACTGTATTGTAGACTGTTTGACAGCACATCCATAATCAATAGAGAGTGCATCGGGAGTAAGCCTGCATATCCGTTGATAGAGATGCAGTAGAGCATTACAGGTATCTAAATTTTGTAAAAATAAATAAATAAAAAATAAAAAATAAAATTATACCTATTTTTACTGAACCTAAGGAGTAACAAAATTTCCCTTCTGTAGGTAGTGAATAAGCGCAACAGTATGCAATGAGGTATTCCTTCAGTGAAATGCAGGTAATAAGGTTTTCTGGAAGAATGGGTGCCTTTGGGTGATGCCGATGAAACCAAAAGCCAACTTTATTAAAAAGGCTATACCCAATGCACAAGGCTCCCGGAACTGCGGGGTCTGGGCAGGGTCATAATGTGTGCAGCCTTACCCACACTTCGTGGAGAGGCTGTTGCCCAACTTGAACTCATGACCACTTGGTTGCAATGGAGCAACTTTACTGTTGCAGCGAGGCCCGCCCTCTAAAAGCCAACTTTATTAAGGTAAATTAGGGGGATAAATGAGAGAAATAAAACAAGGATACAGAAAAGGTCCAGAAAAAGTCAAGGAGGAACCAGAAGCAGTTGATCCTGTTCTGTCTGTCTCACCAAATGCCCTTTACCATAGGAGTGCGGGAGAGAAAGGAGAAACCCTTCCTCCAATAGAATAGAAGAGAAGGAGACAGTAAAAGAAGATATAATCTCCCAATGACAAATATGATCTCTCAATGAAATTGAAAGATAATAAATTGAAAAAGACATACAAGATCTATAATAGTCCAACCTAAAATTCCATCAGCTATTTTACAACTCTCTCGTGTTAGCAGCCAAATCCAGTAACCATTGAAGTCTTATCAAGAAATGTTCTTCTTCTTTGGATTTTATAGGAACTGGATGATAAATTTGGTCAGCTGTCAAAAATTGGGAATAACACCTAAAAACCTCTCAACAACCAATGTTTTGTGGGTGACTCTTTTAAGGCCCTCCATGCCAGGGTATCCAAGCAGTAAAACTAACCACATTAAGCATGAATTTTTGCAAGCATTAATATTTTTTGGCAAAAAAAAAAAAAATTCTGATAATGTGTGATTACCTCTGCTGCAGGGGGAAGAATCAGTGTTTTTGATCCAAGATTCTTCTCCAGAGTAGAGCTCATAAAACCTGGGGGTACAAGTGGTCTGGACGCAGGACCTAGTGTGTGAGAAGAAAACCTCGCAGAATCATTTTCTGAAACCAATGATACAACAGAGGCCTGTGATACATTGTCCTTATTAGGAAGCTTCTTTTCATCTTCAGAACCCTCCAACAATGCAGTGATATCTGTGTCGAATATTCCTTTCGGCTTGTCTGAAACTTGTTTCTGCTTCTCTTGAAATGCTTTTTGCTGTTCCTTCCTCATCAACTCAAAAGAAGCTGATTCACAAAAAGTTAAGAATGTAAATAAAATTTTGAGCCCATCTAGTTCACACACACAAAACAGAGACGCAAGACTTGCAAAACCAGTACGAGAGGTAATTTGGGGCAAACACCGGGCAACTGAAAAGGGAAAAACTACCTCTTCTTTTTCTTTCCTCCTCTGCTCTATCCTGACTAGAGCATTCGTTTGAACCAAATGTTTCATCGTTATACAAGTCAGTGGCATCCCTTCTTGAGTGAGGTACTGCCTGAGAGGAAAAAAAAGAATAAACATCACAAACTGCCAAAATTTAGTAGTTTTCAGCAAAACGCAGACGGAATTTATTTTTCTAGCCATTCAACTATATCTTTTGCTCTGCTAACAAGAAAATTTAAGCATCATTCAACATGCTATGTGATGCGGAACCCGGGTCACAAAACCCTATTTGGGTTCAGTATGGGCCCACCACAAATATAAGACTCAATTGAAAGGAATGGCAATCTCATAATATATTGGAAGTTTAAACCACAAGAAAGGGAATAAAAGGGGAAGGTAATGTATAAGGTGGGGAGGGGCAAACTTGGAAAGGAAAACAAACTAATGGAAATATGTAATAAAAGAGAAAAGGAGTATTTTGGAAAGGACCATTAAAGGGCTTCGAACAACCACAATACGGAGGTCTGTCTTCAACCCCTCGATCAGAAAACAGGGGTGGTAAACCAGATCTGATTCAAGTGAGAGTTCTCTCTCATGGGGACTCCAATTGAAGTGAAATTGCAGGAGGGAGTTCTTAATCCATACCCCTCTAAACCTCAAGCAATAGCCAATCAAATCAGAAACTAGAGAACTAACGATACCTCTTTGAAATAATACCAGGGAGTAAGGGAGGAAATAGGTCCGAGATTCACTTTGGAAATTTCAGTTTAAGAAGCCTGTCGGTCTCAAGCTTGGTAACTTGGATCACCCACAGGGGAGTAACGCTCCAATTTCCAGCCTGATCCGTGAGAGTTTAATAGAATTCTAACAAATCTACTTCAGCACAATGCAGATGGAAAGAAAAGGGAAATAGTAGCAGCACAACAAGATATTGAGGAAAGAAGAAGAGATTGACAGCAGCCCAGCTAGGACAGAAGGGGTAGAAGAAAGAATAAGAAAGGAGGAGGACAAGGCGGTCGGCTTTGCACCACACTCACAACCGTGAGATTTCACACAACTTTTCTTTCTATTCAAATCTGTCTAAATCCTTGGATTACAATCATATAAAAGAGAAAAGGAAAAAGACTCCAATAAGAAAACTCTAAAACTTGCTAAAATCTTCGAAAGTATCCTACCTAAAAAAAATATTACATAATATTTTTCCAAAATAAACAAAACTTCCTAAATGTCCTACTGAACCAACCAACCATAGTTGGACCCAGTTCATCCCGATATTAGCCTCCAAACAGGTGCATAACGGCCCAAGGCAGTGGTACTACATCACTATGATTATCAAATATAAAATCCAGAATCAAAAGAACTAAACTGCCAATCTAATCCAGCAAGTAGGACTAGGAGCTATAAGTGGTGAGAAGAAAACCTTGTAAGGGCGCGGGGGATGATATGGTTCGTTACTCCTAGGGAGTTGATAATGACCATTCCCTCGAACTTTTGGAGCTGAAACCCCTGCTGCATATCCAGGTGGTTTTAGAAAGGCACCACTTCCCAGAAGACCATCATGCTCTGAATTTTGCCAAGAACGTCGAGCTTGGTTGCCATAACGTCTTCCAGAATCTGCACAACAAAAAGGAACATTGAGTTAGACTACAGAATCAATCCGAACCCTCTTTAGTTTGCAGTTACAGAAATCCATATACAAGAAAACTTTCAGCAGGGCACAAATTGAATGGTTACTCTCTTGATGGTAGCAGACACCATCTAACTAACAACCAACAAAAGACATGACATGATAACCTTGCATAGTGCACTTTCGACACAAAGTCTTAAACATTTGCACATTAATAAGTGGATAGTCCACCTTTGACATGAACCTCATTGTTACGACTAACATATTTACTGTAAAGATAAATGATCAACAACAAGGTGAGAGAAGATCCAAGAATACAGCAGAATAAAATAAAGAACAAGAGTGATTCTACCAAGGCTCTTTCAAGATAATCTAAGAATATATTTGTTTCTTCTCCAAATATTACAAAACGAAATAAACTAACATAATAATCTGAAATTTACCATAAAATTGCAAGAAAACTTAAAAAAATAAAGACTACTGCTGCTCTATTTATGGCAAGTAATCAAACGAACTCCTAAAGATCACACGAATTTTTAGCCAGATGTTCTGAACCTCCTAAATAACTCTTCCCCGAAAACCTGAAAATAATAAAACATACAAAAGTTCATAAAGTCACAGAACTGCAGCTAAGCAACAGAAGTTAGGGTACTCCAAAAACAAAGACAAAAGCAAGATAGTGTTTTCATGTAGGCTTAGTGATGTAAGGTTGGTTTACACTGGGTAAACAACCCCAATTGGTTAAGCACTCCAAACCAAACTCATACAAATAAATTCGGATCTGATCCGCAACCAGATTTAACCAACCTGGAAAACAAGGCAGAATCTGATTGAGAAAAGAAGACTCACCAAACTAGCTCTGTTGGGCCTCAAGCTTAAGTCTTAGTACCGCCAATTAGGTCCCAATTAGAACCCTAAAGAGGGCTGAAAATAGGACCGCAGAGAGGAGAACTAACCAGGAACAGATCTGCCAGAATTAGGGTTTCGAGTAGATGAGAGAAGAAATTCTGTAGCAGCGACACCTGGCCTTCAAAGGCCCTAACCTTCTGGTCGAGTGCTTCTCTTAGGGAGTAGAACAAACCCACCAAAAAGGCTTGAAGAGTGGTCCTCAGATCTGAGAGATAGGAGAATCAACCCAAGCGTCCAAAACCCTGACAATCTCCAATCGATTTCTGTCCTTGAACTGATCTCCAAAGCTGCACTGATGGTTGATCTTCAAAGAATGGTGATTGGGTTGGGAATCTCACCCCTCAGGTTTAGGCATTCACCTCTCAAATAACAGCATTATGCCAAGAGTTTTCACTCAAAATTCATTAATTCAATCCTCTCTTCATTATAATCGATGGTAGGGGTGTCAAAAAATCCCAGTCAACCTAAACTCGCCCTAACCAGCCCTAAGCCCAAACAGGGCCCAGGCTGAGATTTCAGCCCATAGGGTGGACTAGGGTTGAGAATTCTAGGCCCAAGCCAAGTTGGGCTGGGCCTGGGTTGAGGTCTCAACCAACCCAACCCTGTATATTAAGTACATAATAATATAAATATATTTTAATAATTATAAATGATTACTTAATAGGAAAAAAAGTCGGCAAAAAGTCTTTCGTTTTCCACAGTCTACATATATATAGGAAAACCTTGGTTTTGGCCTCTGCAATTCATCGAGATCAAGCAACTGAGTAACCAATAGTACTGGGTTGGGCTAGGTTGGGCTAATACTGGCCCAATCAGGGTCCAACAGGGCTAGGTTGGGTTGGGCTAAGCCCGCAGGGTTGGGCCTAGGCTGAGATATCCTAGTCCGACCTAGGATAGGATGGGCTGGGCTGGGCTTGGGTTGAGTTAAGAGACCTTAGGATTGGGCAGAAGTTTCTGCCCATTGACACCCCTAATCGATGGGCCCTCTTACAGGCTAAAAAAACTGAATTCAAAAGGGATTTAAATTAAGAAACCACTAACTGAAGTAAAACTTCTAATTTGGCTTCTAACTTGCTAACCAAGAAAGAAAAATTAGGAACTAATAACTCCAACCTCATTGTCTGCTTGCCTCGTTGGGCCTACCGGCCACCGACAACCTACCTTTCGGTCTCTTGGTTTGGACTTTTCAACTGATCGACAGTAGCCTCTTCGGCAACCATCCGCCGTTTTCCTCAAAATGGCTGGTTCCATTTCTCCTTGGTGACTATCCGCTGGACCAGCTGCTTGCTTGGTTGAGGCCCTCCGCAAGGCCAATGCTCCTCCACTGTGGCTGCCTATTCTCCGGTGGTACTCCTTCATGTTGGCGGCTAGGAACCGTTGTATTGAGATGTTAGGGTGAGGGTTAGGGTTAGGTTTAGGGTTTGTGGTTCTCTTCCTGGTTCAAACTGTTTTTCCCTTCTCCTCTAGTAGGGCATCCAAGTTAGGCTGCAAAAGTTCTTTGAGGCCATCTGAGCCCAAATTGGTACCCTTTATGGGCTTTATCCCTTATTGGGTTTGTAACTTCCCCTTTGGAGCTATATTTTCCCTCCCCCTTCTTTTAATGCATTTATTATTCACCCAAAAAAAAAACTTTGCCTAAAAAAGGAAGCTGGGCTAAGACACCAAAATAGAAACTCACTTGACTATCAAAAAGGAAACTGATCCTACGCAATATGGATGAAATCTGGACAGAATCTCCAAGTTAATGTGCTACTCGATTGGGGAAAACAAGGCTGCTAAAGGGCTGCTTCGATGGGACAGAATGGGGCGAGTATTGGATCAGCTTTGCACCTTCTTTTTGGTAGCTTGATCTACATCACTTAGCTGCCGAAGACAGAAGATGATTGTGCTAATATGGAACACTGGAGGACAAATTTACATCCTTTTCCCTAACAACAACGTGTCAGAGAAACAGCAGTTAACCTAACTACTTTATAGTTTCTTCTTCTTCTTCTTCTTTTTGACATCAGGTTAAATTCACTCCCGAGTGGGGACCATCTGACCAGCTGGAGATGGAGCCATAAACCTCATCTCTGCTGCAGTTTCATGTGCGTGGCTGGACTGACATAACCCGATCTGGAAACCCAGAACGAGAAGAACTGGGTCCAAACTTGGTTTTTGCATCAATAGGGGAATATAGGATTTTATTTATTCGTTAAGGTAATCTTTGCAATTTAATAATTATTAATTATGTTAGCTGTCAATAGCTCTAGGAAAGACTCAAGCTCTATTTTGTTTTAGATTTCGAATAGGATTTTCTGTTTTAAAGTAATATATGTAACCTCATCGATTGAATAAGAGAGGAATTGAATGGATTAGTTTTAAGAGAGCGGACCTAGGCACAACGGTAAGGTGGCTTCATTTAGACCTATTGGTCACAGGTTCGAGCCGGAAATAGCCTCTCTGCAAAGCGAGGGTAAGGTTGCATACATTATGACCCTCCGTAGACCCAGTAGTGGTGGGAGCCTCTTGGACTACCTAGCCTAGAAAGAAATGTATGGTGAGCAAATAAGGTATCTTCTTATAGGGTTAGATACATAGAATGTAAAGAATTTTGGGTAAATTATATAGAATGCAAGAAAATTGGAAGGTTTTTCACTAGACTATAAATTAAGGGGAGGGGAGATTTTACTTTTTAAATAGAAGGAGCAAGGGGGGAGAAATCTCTCACGTTTTTTGAGAGTTCCCAAGCCCAAAAACGTGTAAAAAAATGGGAAAGAAAAGTACGGAAAGTGAGAAAAGAGGAAAGAGAGAAAAAGGGAAAGAAATAAGAAAAGAAAGAAGGGAGAAGGAAATAAAAACAAAAAAAAAAAAGAAGGGAGGGGGATTTCCACTCACGTAAGAGTCCTCTCCCCAGCCGAAATTTGTGAGAGAAAGAGAAAGAAGAAAGAGCGAGAGAGAGAGAGAGAGAGAGAGAGAGAGAGAGAGAGAGGAGAAGAGGATAAAAGTGAGGAAGTAATGCAAGAGTAGATTACAACTAACTCTGCAGTTTATAACCCCAAACAATACAAATAGGAGTAAGAAACAAAGAAATAATACCATCAAATAAATCCCCAATGATACAATACTTATATAGGAGCAAAACCAGCCCAAAATCTAACCTGATAGGAGAGAGAAAGACCTGTTATAGAGCTAGAGAGAGAGAGGTGCGGCCAGGGCTGTAGGAGTTCGACTGAGTTGCACTCTTAGGCGTAGATAGTCCCTAGGGAGGGTACAAAAACCCCCAAAGTTGAAAGGATTCTGACGACTGGTTGTGAAGTTACAAGCTTTCTTGATTTTCTGACCTAGGAGAGAAAACTGAGAAGAACCTTCAAGAACTGAGTGCTTCCAACAATGACTAGGTAAGGATCGTGGGAGCCTTATGAGGCCTAGAATACCCTGATTGAAGACCTGGCTGAACAGAGTACAGAAGAGAGAAAGAGAGGAGATCAATCTCTCTCCTATTCCCACTAGGATTGCTGATCAGTTCTGATTTCTGGAAACTTTTATCAAAATCTGAACTATACCTCTTGAATGTTACAGCAAATAAAAAAAAAAAAGAATAAAACAGATGGGGGATTGAGAAGGGTGAAAGAGAAAAAAGGAAGTGGTTATCTCAGCATGGGCTTCTCACCCACAGCTATCTCAGCTGCTCTAAACATTTAGTTACAAACTTTCTTTCATTCAAATCTATCCAATAATGGTAAATATGCCTCTCTATTTATAGAGGGAAAGTTTACAATCATACTAATACTAGGAGCTAGTTTCCCAATAGGACTAGACACTCCTACTACAACTAGGAGCTAGTTTCCCAATAGGACTAAACACTCCTACTACAACTAGGAATTCAAAATAGTACTAGGACTTGATTTTATGACTCCAACATGGAGTAGAACTAACTAACTAATAGTCTATATAGGACTTTACAACCAACTAATGGCCTAATGGGCCTTTATTGAATTAAATATCAACTAATTAAACTAATGAATAAAATTCCATTTTCCTACCTTCTACCCATAATTTAGGCCTATTAAAGTGGTCCATTTCAAAGAAAACCCATGGGATCAAAGGCCCAACACATACACAACACAACCCAAGGCTTATTTACAATAAAATAAGTCCAAGTGACTTATCTACATCAGGAAGACATTCAAGGAGGGTCATACCCGTTGGAAGTTGATCAAGCTTGCAATCAAAGAGTCCTTTTGGCTGCCATTGAGAAGAAGAGCTAATCGCAATAGAGGTAGGAAGTCGATACCCCTTATAGTAAGATTTGTGCTTTATTTCATAGATTGGAGGAGTAAGGTTTTTTAACCTTTTCTAGGGGGATCTTTTTGTTCAAATTATATGATGAATACACTTTCATTTAGACCTTACAAAAAACTCTAGGAAGCATTTGTATTTCTTATCTCAAGAGTTGCATGCTCAAAGATTTGATTTTGATACTTGTCAAGGGGACTGTAGGAGACTGATTTGATGTGTAGTGTATGTTAAATTTTTACAAAATTATGTGGTAATAATTAGAAATTTAATTTTTTTTTTTTTTTAAATAGTTTTCAAACAGATCCACATCTCTATAATTTTTATTACATTTTGTATTCATATCATGTGACGAAAAAATAAGAATTTGGGACTATTCTGCAGAAAAGGCAGACTTAGAACACGGTTTTGGGTGGACTCCATAACCTCCTCAAAAACTGAGTTTGGGGATGATATTTTGTGTACACATTGTGATAATAACCATATTTAACCAGGAGAAATAACAGATCAGTTTGATTCTCGTACGAGGTAAATCTATATTTTTCCTTACCATCCCTTAGAAATCTCGCAGATTCTGGATGTTGAAATTGGACTTTATGGGGACTCAACTTAGGAATGGTTTTTAGATCTGATTTTCTTACATATGGTAGCTCCAGAAGTCTAGTTTTACCCATAAAAATCCCCAATCCAGTTGTCTTACAGAAGAGGGAGAAAATGTATTATTATAAGTATTATTATGGAACTGTTGTCAATTCTGTCCAGTGCATAGGTCCAGTGCATATACCACTAATTGTTTCTATATTTCGAGTGATTTAAAGACAGATTTTGAATATGAATTCTTTTAATGATTTGTAGCTTTGTTAGTCTAGATTTACCCACAAAAATCCTAGATCCATTTGATTTCTGGAAGATGGGGGAATGTATTTTTGGTACACTGTGGTCATTTCGGTTTAATAGAAATGGTCAATGTGCAGTATCCTATGTTGAGACTTATTTTGAAGGGTCTCAAAGACCTAATCTAGATATAAGTCCTCCTGATAATTTATAAGATTTTAAGTCTACTTTAAGGATATATAAGTTTATTTCATATCGGAGGTCCATGTTAAAAGTTATGGAAGTAGAAAGGGTTATATATAGAATTTGACAGAATCTGAAAGATGTAAATGCAATGTGTTTCGTCAACATACTTAGGGACTCTACATTCTACGGAAGAGAGACTAGAGATATGGTAATCTTATATAAGAAACCAAGTTGAGTTAATTCATAGGCTTTACATGGTTGATATGCCTCTTACACTGTTATGTGAATTGATAAAAGAATTTCTCTCATGCTAATATGTTGTGAATGTTATTATGGTGTGTTAAAGATCTTTGTATGTTATATCATGCTTTACTATTAATGACATGCAATGTATGTATCATATGTTTACATTTATATGAGTATGATGTTATGCCATGACGGTATATGATAGAATCTCATTAGGGACAAAGAAAAGAATTGAACATAGATTCTCATACTAACTTTTAGGCTACGTTTGGTATGGTTCCAGAAAAACGTTTCTGGAGTTTTTTCGTTCTATGGGAATGAAAAAATCGGAATAAAGCGTTTGGTGCATTTATGGTGTGTTTCGTTTTTTCAGAACAAAAAATGAAAAAAAATAATGTAGAAATGAGAATTGACGGAACGACAAAATGCAGTTCCTACGTTCAAAAAAAAAAAAAAACGACATTTTGACACAAACTGAAATTTTCGTTTTGACATGAAACGTGTTCCAGAAACGTTATCAACCGTAGCCTTAGCTTTAGAACTAGAACCCAAACTGCACCCCTTTCCAGCAGGAGGTTAGGTGCTGGGTGAGGACACCAGAACAGAACTGAGGATAAGAACCCTCACAATGGGAGCACATAGTAATCCAGAACAGAACAAGAATGAGGGTAAGGTTGGGAACTCCCTTACTCCTCCAGAACTAGATTAGGAACTCCCACAAGGGGAGCTCATACAATCATACAATCCAAGACCCAGTCCAGTCAGCCAAGGTTAAAGAAAAATGATTCCTGGGTAATGCAAAAAATGGCAGCCGTCAGATCAACAGTTGTATTCCTCATCTTTAAAAGGCATGCACATGCAGTAGAATAAAAGAGACTTGCATCAAGTCAGTTATTTTAGGTCATATTGTATATAATGTCCCCTTTTGTATGATGTGCTTATTAACATATGTATGATCCTATGCTTTGACTCTCTAAGCTGTCGAGCTCACCCCTTTATTATCACTCCCATACATAAATGAGGGAGCATGTGATTGTGTGGACTACATTGGAGGCCATGAGCAACCGGATGCTGAAGATGATGCATGATAGTTCATTTTTATTCAAATGACAAGAAGAGACATTAAACTACGTTCTTATGAGATATTAAATAATGGTGGTAGATGATACATGTTGATTTTATTTTATTAATTTACCCTTAGACTATGTTTTGGAACATGTAATAAATAGTTGACGTCGTCACTAGGCATTGAAGTATTTAAATATATGAGTTGGTATTTTGATTGTATAATAGATTTCCACATAATTAGAAAAGAAGGCCGCATAGATGTTAAAAAAAATATCAGCCAAGTTTTAGTCACATGCAAGTTGAAAAAATCCTATCACGAAGGCAGGACTCTTACCCTCATCCCAGGTTCAGATCGTCACAGTATATATATATATATATATATATATCTTCCCATCATCTTTCCTTCTTTTATTTCTCTCTTTATTCTCTCTCTATTAAATTGGTTTCTCTCTCCTCCCTCACACTAGATATTCAATTTTCTTCTCTCACGGTAATCTCTCTCCCTTCAGTCTTCTCTTTTCTTTTCTTTTCTTTTCTTTTCTTTTTTTTTTTTTCTGCCGCAATAATTTCTGGTTTTTAGATCTATTATGACTATTTTTCTTCAATTGGTTCCTTCTTTTCCTCTTCCTTCACTGGGACGTCACATCAGATTTACTCCCGTCATCCTTCTTTCCATCGCATGTTAGTTTCAGAATCTAACCACCCTAACTTCTCTCCTTTTTACTTACCTATCGCATTTTAATATTTCCTTTTTTGTACTCCCCAATTTTCTCGATCACATTATAATCTCTTTCCTTCTTTACCACCATAGACCACTCGTCTCTCCTCTCAATTGTGCTAATGAAACTCTGTTTATTTCTGAAATTATCTGATAGATATTCTGTTGAAAGTTGACAGTTAATGAGATCAGATCTGGCCGACATCTAGTCGTGAGATAGGGATCTCTTCCATTCAATTAGTAGGTTCATTATTCGGAGGCCAATCACATCCGTCAGATCTGATCAAAATTGTTTCATCACCATCACCACTTTCAACCTTGAACCTAAATAAATAACAATCTTCTCCCTATCCCAAATGCTGAAAGAACCAAGATGTCATCAAACAAAAAAACAAAAAACAATAGGAAGCAAAAAATAAAGAAATAGAAGAGGCTTAAACATCTGAGTTGTCAAGAGGGATTTTTCCCTGCATCCCCTTCTTTTTCCCTCAACGCTAACGGAAAATTCCAGCGAGCCCCCGCCACTCTTGCTCATTGAGGGACTAATGATTAGGCTGCCCTTTTCTTTCCAGCTGTTACTTGATCCTCTCCCTAATGGAGTTCACTCAACCAGTCAACAGATATTAGGTTGCAACTCTATAGAGAGAATCACAGGCTACCACTTCTAACCAGAATCAGAGAAAATTAGTAACTCATGATCAAAAGACCTGATTCCCCTCGAACCCTGGTCGAATGAAAGTCGGATGGACTAAGAAATCCTATTGTGACTACACAACAAAGAGATAAAGGAAACTAACACCTAATGATGATAAAACAGAATAGAGACAAACCCAACAACAAAGAAAAGGCTAAAATCAAAACACTCATGTGAAATCAAAAGTGGAATTTTAAAAAACTTCAGATTAATAAAATAAACTCCACTGGAACTCTTTCCTTTGGCCACAGCATGCAAATAAATCGTGAAAACAAACCCCCTTCAGATACGATTCACACAATACATGAAGAAAAAAATCTTCAAAAAGTTCCACTTTCCAATGTCCTCACTCAACCTTAACATAGTGCCCAAGGGGCACCAGTATCCCATTGCACATTAGATCCAGTAGATTATTGTAGTTAGTGCCATAGAAATGTCAATCATTGTTCACAAGTCACATTGCCAACTTCCCTCAACTGCTATGGAATCCTCACCGATTGTGCTACATCTAGATTTGAAAAATAAGTGCCTGAGTTCCAAGTAGGGAAAGAGTTCCATTTATGGGTAAGAAGAATAGGTGCCAAGGAGCCAAGGCGACCCAAGGCAGTGGAGCGCCATGTTGCCTAAGCACAAGTGTTATTTTTTATTTCCCCTTTTCTCTAACATTATTTCGTATGCTATATATACCTTATATCACGAAAAACAACATTAAGCCACATCCAAGTCATAAAAAATCATCATTAAGACACATCAAGTCGTCAAAAATCAACATTAAGGTGCATCAAGTCATCAAAATCAACATTTAGAGAAATGTTCTTGTTCTTAATAAGTTTGCCTAGTCAAATGATATTATTTATTAAGTAGAGCACAAAAGCAATTTCCAACAAATCGAAGATTACTTAAATCTGAGTTGTAATGACAAAGTTATGTTCAGGTCAAACTTATTTTAAAGTGCATAAATGTTGTTGAAATCGTCTAAATGAAAATAATTATATCGGCATCAAAACAAAATATTATTTCACTAGAATTTTGGTTTTTAGCAATGTTTTACCATGATAAGATATATAAAAAATAAAAATAAAAAAAAAATAAAATTAAAAAAAAATAAAAAAAAAAATTGAGAAAAACCATAGCATTTGAAAGTTGAAAGTCACCTCTACACCAAAACTCTTATTTTTGTTCTTGGACTAGGGAGTTGACTTTTTATCCTTTTGGAATTTGATTTTTAAACTATTTTAATTGGATTCAAATAGGGGTATTTTCTCATTTAAGAAAACTATAGAATAATATCTTCAGTAAATATTTGACATAAATAAATATTGTGCCTTGCAATAAGGCGGTAGAGCAATAAAGTTACACTCACCCAGACCCCAACTGAGCCACCTGGACGCCTTGACACCTAGGCGACACCTTGACAACTATGGTAAGAAGTTTTGAATTAGAATTCTGTTTGATATTTAAGGCAGTGGAAACTGTTCTCTGAGTAGATAGTTCTCTTATGTTGAATCCTATCACCACAACATCTTATGAGAATGGAACAATGTCCATGCTTTCTTATTCTTTGGGGAAAAAAATAGTCCAAAAATGAAATGAAAAAAAAAACCCAAGAATAATCAAGTTATTAATTACGATATCCAAACATATACATAGTACGTAAATGTTAAGCCTTCAGTACCTGAACAATCTGAATACGAGTCAGAATCTTTATCAATTGACCCAGACGAATGACTGTCCCACCTTCCCTGGCTTCCTCGAGAATAATTACCGGAATCACCTCGGGTAGGTGGCGAAGATCCATATTCACCACGTCTGAAACTCTGCAAAGATGAACTTCCAGGAATTCGCTGCCACTCTGGTATGCTATGAGATGACTCTTCAAATTCACTGTTTGAAATAGAAACATCAAATTAAAAGCAGCACTTTCCCCAATGCAAAATGAAGCACAGAAACAACAAACAGAATACCAACTATGATTAATATAAATAGGAGAGAAATACACCAGCAAGTATGAAGCAGAGAAACAACGATCATTTTTTTTTTTTTCCTATTAATACAATACCCTTATAGCTTTAATATGGAAAAATATAGCAGCAGAATACCTTAGTATTGATGGATCAAATCCAGTTGGCAGCTTTTTGCAAACATCCAACTCGCTCAAAGACAAAAGAAAATCTCTTGTGTAAGAAATTTTGGACTGTCTGACTCCCATCACAGGAAAAAAGAAAATCAGATGAACCCAAAACAAAATATACAAATTTAAACATGAAAATTAATGGAACAAAGTGCTTTACTTTTGAGATTTCAGAACAGCTTCAATTGGCTGTGCTGGTGAGCCCTCCTCATAAATATTCATAGAGGTCATTGTCGGACACTTGGAATACCACTGTCTACAGAACTAAAAATTTGTGTATTCTCAACAATGAGGAGCACCAATCATCCCCCAAAAGTTTCAGTAATACAGGCCAACATCCATTATGGAGAGTCTTAAATCCAACGTCCAAGACTAACTATCTCCACAAATGAAGCAACGATTGGAAACTCCCACCCAATAAAAGATTCCGAGTTTGGATCATCAGCAAACACGGAACTTCAGTTCGGAAACCAAAAAAATGCCCGGTAAGTAAACGGATTCAATTCAGATATTGCATACGCTATTCGAAGATTTCCAGCAGAAGAACTCTTCGTTTCCCGATACCGTTTTCAACGTCCATTGATGCAAGTTCCGCAGATACTAATCGCCACTGATATACTTAAAATAACGTATAGACCACTAACTCTATAAACTGGTGCGGAGCTGTATCATCGATCATTATCTCAGAGCGATGAAATACGAAGATTCGATACCAAGTAAGCTACTACCCCTCACAAATTTACCCAGAACAATATCCTCGAAGATCAAACTCTTTTAAAAGCAGAAGATATGATCAATAGGTTGCAGTCATCATAAACAGGAGGAAATCCCAAACCGAAGCTCAAAATCCCAACCAAGCAGAATATCATCGGAAATGCTAAAATTCTGTCAAGAACAACTGCCAAAAAAATCATTAAATTGCATAATTGTAGTCTCGCATCTCCAATTCATCGAATTTCACGTTAGGGGAAAATATCTTAAAAAAAAAAAACCAAAACAAAACGGGAGCGATGTTGATACAGCTACCTGAATCAAGAGAGAGATGGTAAATCATTCATAGTGTAACAAGGAATAAAAGGAAATTAGGGTTTCAATCTTCACTTTCTTTCTCCTTTCCGGAAAACTTTTCGATCGTTAAACGATAGAAGGGAAGAGAAAGACTGCTAAAAGTCCCTCCCCATTGCAGAGGCTGCAGAAACAAAGCGGAGAAATAACGTTCCCCGACCTTCGCAACAGCGAGAAGAAACAACGAAAATTTTTAGATATAAAAGTACTCCACAATTTTACAAAGCAGTGAAATGCCATTTTTTTTTT
>NC_056562.1:35585087-35611413 GCF_013358625.1 Macadamia integrifolia
TTTTTTTTTTTTTTTTTGAAAATAAGAAAGAAACAACACTGCCGCTGGCGCAGGTACACACGCCAAGACACAGCGAGTGTGGAAAGACCATGCTCTTTCACTGCGCTAAACTTGGAAGTTATAACCTTCTCAGTTATTTCTACCGGAAAAAAAAAAAAAAACCCTAAAAAACCTTCTTAGTTATTTAATACAGTTTTCATATGAAATTATAGGATTAGTGATTGATTGATCGTCGTTTGAAAAAAAATGTGCTATACAAAAAAGGTGAAAAAATGTAAAATTACAATCATGTTGCAACTAATTAGTTACATCATGATTTTTCTCTCATCAAATTAAGCAAATCATCTTACATTAAAAAAGAGAGGAGAGAGTTCTGTAAAAGGCAATGCATATTCTATGTGAGTATGTGAGCTAATGAAAGCACTAGTAGAAGCATTAACAAATGTGGAATTTCTATTTTTCATTAAGGGTAAGGTTGTCATTTCACAAGATTGGTTACACCAAGATTTTTCTTTTATTGAATTAAGCAAATCTTCCTACATAAAAAAAAATAATAAGAAAAAATGAAGAGGGTTATGTAAAAGGCAACATAGCATCTATACTAGCATATGGGCACGCTAAAGAAGCATCAATAGGGATGCGATTTCCACTTTCAAGAAAGGTGGGGTTGTCATTCCCCCCACCCCCAACTGTGTCTAGACTATGGTCCATAATGTCTTTTATGCTTCTTTTTTCCCAAAATGAATTAAGCAAATCTGAACCATACGAGGTATTAAGAATTTTTTTTTTTTTGGTAGAACAAAATTTGGGATGATAGATTTCTTAAAAATTAGAAGTGTCGTACTAATAAGGACCAAGTTTTCCTACATTGATGGCTAGATGATGGCATGGTCCAGATGTGACCCCAACCCTTTCTTTTTCCGTATTCTCTAAGGCCATAGACTCATGATACGCCATAGTTAATCAGGTCGTGGCCTCAAGAAGACTCAATCCTACAATAATGATATCCAATTAGGGGGAAAACTGCTACCCCACATTCTGGTAAAGGTAGGCATTGGGCATTGGGCATTGGGCATTGGGCATTGGGCATGTTTGAGGGTTAGAGGGGTGGCCTAGCCCAACACAAGGTCGAGGAGAGCAAGTATAGCTTTGGGTTGTCAAACGGTGCGGTTTTGGTTATTTGGTTGGGTTCCAGTTCGGTTTACATCTTGATAAGGTGAAACCAAAATCGCACCAGATAGGAATAAGGTGAAATCAGAATCGTTTTCATCCAGTTTCGATTTTAGCAGTTTTTAATCAATTTTTGTTATTCGGTTCACAACCGGTTTACATGGGGTTAATAGTGTCGTTTTAGAAAATGGTTTGTATCCTAACTAGTGTGAATCCTACATATATTAAATTTCCTAAAGAGTTAATACAATGTACATTTATTTTTCCAAAGACAATATACTTTATAGTAAAACACTACACATATTATAACTAGTTAATTATGATCCTAGAAATTAGAAAATCAATAAGTGTAATTGTGTGAAAGTGAAACTCCCTTCTTGGTTAGTACTTTGCTTCTTTTTTTTTTTTCTCCCCTTTTTCTGTAGAGACCCATTGAAATTCAAAACACTTTAAGTCTTTAATACTAGGTGCAAGTTAACCATCGGTTTTGAATCGGAATTATAGCCTATAAAACCAAAACGGGATCAATTTACTACTGTGTGGTTTGGTTCGGTTATAAATCAATCGGTTTCAATTCCAATAAACAGTTTCGATTGTATATTGACACCCCTAGTATAGCTTGAGCTCAACCGGACCTAGGGTTTGAGTTTGCTTGGGCCCAATGGAAGGCCAACCAAAGTAAAACCCATCGAAGAAACAATTAACTGTGTTTCTTTAATAATGTGCTAGTATAAGAATTAAATGACCTTGCAGCCCTTTAATGTATGATACTGTTTTTTGACACCTTATTATATGCCCGTTGTTCAGATAATTCTCTCTATTTTTAGAAATAAACAAATGGTGATGACAGCTCTATGCAGTTTGGGGAGTCAAACTCTAGTTCCAACAGTCAGACTAGCCGAAACTAACAAAAAATCCTAAACGAATTGAACTGAATGTTTATCAATTGAGCTTCAGTTTAAGTTTTTCAAAACTATAGAAATCTAACCGAGAATAAAAACTGAACCAAAAAAAATGAACAACTATATAAAAATAGCCTTCATTAGCACCTCTCTCTCTTTCTCTCTCCTCCCACATGAATTGACCAGTTTGCCCCTATCAATTGAACTGATAGGAGGGCTCTCATTTGGCTCTCGCCTGCATACCCTTCGCTAATGGGCAGGAAACATCTATATAAATTGATTTGATCCAACTGAAACTGAACCAAATCGATCGACTGACACTCCTCTAGCATAATATTCTCTGCGGTGAGACAGTGAGGATTCAATAATTGGAGTGCATGCCCGGGCCCTTATAGTCGTTGGACCCTCACTATCACTCACCACTCGTCGCAGAGGATTACTAATTTCTTGGGCAAAGGTGAGGAAAGAATTTAGTGGTGAAACACCTATTAAAGTATTTAGTGATGGGTTTATGATTTGATATTTCAGTGATTCTTTTTATTTTTTCACTGTCTATTTGATATTTCAGTGATTCTTTTTATTTTTTCAGTCTTGTACTCTTTCAATTTGTAAATTTTTCTATTGCGAAATTTCTTGTTGAGCTCCTCCCTATTCTTTCATAACAATTTGTTTTTTCATGTTGTTTCTCCTTTGATCAAGCGTTCCTTCTTTTCCTAACACCATGAAAAAAAAAAAGAAGAGAGAGAAGGAAGACATGGAGGGGCAGCTAGTAGTTACATGGGTTTTGTTAAAGAAAGAAGGTATTCACATTGGTTACTTTCTTGAGGGATGGCCAAGCTCTAACATAATTAATGTCCTACCACTGATTTACTATTATATTGAAGTGATTAATAATGCCCACCAAACAGATGGTTTTCAGTGTACGCTTGATAAGACATGTAATATGAATGTATTCAATGGTATACACCTATAATAACTTTGGCTATATAGCGCATTAATATATAATCATTCTTAATTTCAAATTGTTGGAACTAGAATATTAGAGAAAAGAAAGCAATCCACTTACGTGTGTCTACGCCTAGACATAGACAGGCATGAAAATACTGTGCTGCCCCCACCCCATGCATTGAAGATGCCTCCACGAACATGATTGTATAAACAACTTAATTTTCTTACCATATTTAGTGATGATATTTTTTAGATGCAACTTTTATTTTACTTTCCAAATCGCACAGAAAAGTGAAATTTAATAACAAAATACGGAATGATTTGGAATTAGTGATATGATCATGTGGGATAATGTTTACAAAAATGGGTCAAAGTTAAGAAAGCTAATTGGCTAACAATTTATTCAAAACTGTTACTCAAAAACTTCCTGGAGATTGAACTCTACAAAGAGGAAAGGATTGGGCTAGAAATATTGAGGGCAAAGAAGAAAATAAGAAATTTTCTCTCACAATTCAATAGTTTAGGTGCAGCTATGTCATGGTAAACTGCGCTCAAGCTTCAACATTTAGGATCTATGAGCCATTTGTAGCGCCTCCTCAACAGAAGATGCACTTTGAAGCTTGTCTTTATCAACAAACGGCTGGATCCTCGCAAGTTTAGGCAGAAATTGAAATTCCTGAAGGAATAGCATCAGCAAAAATTGCATTACTAATCAAGTTTGCTTTGGTGTGTAGTTTAGTGAAGGAATAACAAAGAATACCTCAGGACTTCCACTTTCTAGAAGAATTCCTTTCAATTTACCTATGATACAACAAAAAGAAAATGTAAATAAATAAAAACGAATTTCCATATAAGTTTATAAAGATTAAAGTAAGATAATCATGAAAGATTACTTACCAGAATCTAGCCAGAAAGTAGCAATCTTTGGATCAAAATTTTCAATTTCGATTGTCTCACCAACTGCTTCACGGGGCAGAAACAATAAGTACATACTTTAAGATGAAAATAAAGCATGATCAGAGAAAATGACAGACTTTTAGGATATGAAGCTAAAATGCTAAAATGCATATCAGAGCCTCTCACCATTGTCTCCATAGAACTGCCACCACACTTTTCTTCCACTACCTTCATACTTGAAAACTCTTAAATAAAGTGCAGAAGGTAGTCATATTTGGATGTAACGCAAATTATCAAGAGCTGGAATAAAGCCAAAACATGATAGTACAATTTATGTGTTAAAAGTACTTGAAAGTTTGAATGGAGAATTATCATACATACAGGTGTGCTTTTGCACTTAATAATGAATCCACACAATGTTGAGCAGACCGACGAGCATGATCAACATGTTCAACTCGAGAAATCCGATCATAAATCTGTTCAACATGGATGAGATGTAACAAAAGGTGATTTTCAATTTGAATTTTAAATTAAAGAGAGAGACAGAATTACTGAAAAGAACCTTTAATGGGAATGCTGCGACATCTCCAATGGCAAAAACACCAGGTACACTTGTTCGAAATTGACCATCAACCTGGGAATATAACGTACTAGACTTCAGCCATATAAAAAAATTATCCTTTTACCTTTGAAGATACTCAACTGCCAGGGGGGACAGTGTAAGTGAGCGAATGTGTGTAAGCCCAGTCAAACATGACTGTTCTAGGCGGGGCGGGCCACCCACCTTCGAATGGTGTTGGTCCTACGGACCGTGAATGGATTCGCCTCTGGCCTCTGGGCACGTCGGAACCGCATGAGTTCACCGGGGTTGAGCACGGTCCGCCAAAATCGGCATAGGTTAGGTGCTATTGATGGAACATGGTAAGCCCATTGTAGAAAAGAAACTTGTTCCAGCTTGATTTATTACAGAAATGAGCAGTCCTATATCTAGTTTAAACTGGTTTTTTTCCTTCAACCGATGCTAGTCTAAACTATTTTTTCTTAATTCTGGTAAGAGTTAAGACATACATAGATAACAATATTTTCGTGCAGTTTTACATGTTCAGAGTTGATATGCTGCTATAATGGTTGACCATCAAGTATCCTAGTTGAAGCCCCCAATTCATTTACATTTAGTTGTATTTATTCTGCCTTGATCTATGATTAAGACGGGTTATCTCACTGTCTATTCATGTTTAGCTTTCAACTGGTGTACACAAGCAGAAGAGGAAAATCAGTCAAATTATATGCATGATTTTGAATGACTGTAGCAGGACCCGTGAACCATTTCACGAACCTGTATGCCACCAACAGTGGTATTCAATCCCACAGCTTCAAAGGGAATGACAGCAGGCTTTGCTCCAATCCCAACAATAACCTGCATTTAAAAAGGCATAATATATTTCTACATTGGCAAAAGCCAACCAAATTATGATTTAAGAAAATGGGGCCCCAGATAGATGCGAAATCAAGTACTACATACAAATAAACATGACTGTACAAATTCACCCACCCACCCACTCCTCCCCCACCACCCCCCCCCCCCCCCAAAAGAAAAAAAAAAACTTGACTATACACATTGTTCCAAAATAAGGTTTTATTCTTATTTAAAAGCAAATCTATCAGGTAATAGAAATATGTACCATGTCAGCTTCTATGGTTGACCCATTTTCAAGTTTGACAGCAGTCACATGTCCATCAGAACCAGCTTCTAAGTTTTTGGTGCGAACCCCCTAATAATAAATGAATGAACTTATCACTATATGTATTTTTAGATGAAAGTATACAACTCAACAATAAATGAATATCATTAACCAAAGTAAAAGTTAAAAAATACTACCTTCAAGAATTTAACGCCATTTTGTTGGTAGAGTTCTTCATATCTATGAGCCAGAGAAGGACTAAACAATCTTGGCATTAAATGATTCTCTGGAAATATGACCTATTAAAAAGAAAGCTATATGTTAAAATATGACCAATGGTGTAACCAATAAATAACATCAGGGACTCTGGGGAGAATATAAAATTATACATCTAAACTTTCTGGAATAAATGAGGACCTCCAGGGAATTGTGAGGTTTACTGGATTAACAGCCTTAGGAACTCTAGGGGAAACGTAATATAACCAAGCTCTGTATCTAAAATTTTCAGGATTAAACAACCTTAGGAACTGTGAAATATAATATAAAACCATCTCTCTCTTGGAAATTTACTTCAGATTAAACTAGAGAGCCACAGGACTCAAAAAACATAGGTTCTTTGACAATCATGTTGACATCACAAAATCAGCAAAAGTGAAAAATGCAACCAACAAATCTGTTATCACTCAAGAGGTATACTCAGATCAAGAGTAGAGAAATTTGAGTAGCTTCCTAGGGAACTACCAGTGTACAAATAATTTACTACTGCTGATCATGTGAGATATGAAATGCAATGAAAAGGTCAAAAGGAAAGTGCAATGATCAGAGTTGTCCATTTGGCTGTGATTGTGAAAGTATGCACAACATTTGTGCTGAAAACCACAGACCTCCCAAAACAATGATGCATGCATATGTAGGAATAGAAGTACAAAATACTCTATTTGCAATGTTTTTCACTGCACTTCTAAAGCTTATCCAAAATGCACCAATGTGAACTGCAATCATACCGTTGTATCAAGTTTCCAACCAACAGCTGCAGCAGCTACTTCCATACCAATATAACCACCACCAATAACAACAACCTTCCGTGCTCTCTCCTAGAAGCAAATACAAGTCCTTTACAATAAGCCATTAGAGGAAAAAAGAACAGAATAAGACAAATTGAGACCACTAAAAAGCTTATAAAATAAGTATCTCAGAAGATTGTCCTAGGGACATTCAACGATATAGAAGACAGATCACAAAGTTTGTTTTTGTTTATAAGTGAAATATCAGACTTACTTAAGTTGAAGGTTGACATTCAATACAAGTTATCCGAAAGTTTTAAGAGTTATTGTTGCTAGAAATTTTCTCTTCAAATAGGGTTCAGTTAATAATGCTGTTGAGGTAAACGATAAGATGAGTTCCAGGGTTTCCAAAATGCGGGAAACACTACAACAATTTTAGGAATCCAACATAGAATCCTTTACAAGATGGAAGTGTAAGATGCGAATGGAAAGAGTGCTTCTGGAAACCTTAATTTTCTCATGTCTCATTTCTCATTTCAGCCTCAGGCCCTTAGTAGTGCAGTTGTCAACATTCAAATCCTATTCAGTTCAACAAACATAGATGGTTCTTCCCTTCATCATTTGAAGAAGCACATATATCGGTAGAAGCATAAAGAAGCTACAACAGTTGGAAAAAAGAAACAGTGTAAGTTATTCGACACAGGTGCCCATATCCAAGCTGATGTACCATTACTTCTATATTGCTAATTTCGGAAATTTTGGAAAAATAATAATCATAGAACAGAGGATAAGAAAAAGATGGATGAAGGGGAATTTACCAGTGATGATATTAGTGAATCAGCATCAGCAACATCACGGATATAGTAAACACCGGATAAGTTCCCTCCAATTTTATCTGGAAATCTGGAATCAAGGAGGATGACGTCTTAATTTTTCATATCAATCTACAATTCTACACATATGGATTTAATGATCAATGACTGGAGTAGCAAAGGGATACCTCACAGCTGCACATCCAGTAGCAACTATGAGGGATCCATACTTAAGAAGTTTACCTGAGGACATAGTCAGTGTCTTTTTTTCGATATCAAGACCTGTCACTGGATCTTCATATAACATCTTCAGAAAGAATGAGAACTACCATTATGAACATATAAAATATATGAGGAAAGGAAGACAGCGACAAAGTAAAATGAAAAAAAGGGGAGAAATCTCAAATAGACTACACTAATCACGAGTCCTTCTATAAAAAAAAAAAAAAAAAAAAAAAAAAAGGGTAAAGGTTTCTGAATCTAAGATGCATCAAGTTACGCCTTGTCAACTTTCATATTGAGTGGAATCTATTGTGTGAGGTATCAATTGTTGGCAGATGCTCCACAAATATATGAAAATACTTAACTTCTTCTATGAGGTATAATCAAGACATATTTTCTTAAGTAATATCAAGACAGGAAGTTATTTCCAAAGATCAAATATTTGCAAGTTTATAAAATAACCAAAATGAATAGGACTATAAATTTCAGGCTCCTAAATTCTTATGTGACTGATAGGCATGGAGTAGCTTTTATTAGCCAATTCTCAAATTACACGTTTTCACATGAAACAAGATACATTGTTCTGCAAAAGTAAAACATTTGGCATTAATAATTAGGCATACCTCTATGCCATGCTCTTTATACCAATCAGGAGTCTGACTTTCCCCACCTGAACCAACATAAGTATGAAAGCCCTAAAATAATATAAAAGCACAAAGTCAAGGATAAAAAGACAAACATAAACTGAAGCAACAAGTAAATCTTAACTTCTACCAGTTCCTTGTAATTCACAAGAATAAACTTGATCCACTGGTTCTTCTCATATTCATGAGAATTGGATTCAAAAATTTCCTGTTAACGTACATTTGAAGAAAAAAAAAAATTGCAAAAAGGAAACTTGTTGAAAAAGTATTATTGATCATGACTATTGACAACCACCCCACCAAGAAAAGAAAACAAACAAAACTTAGTTCCATTAGATGATATGAATAATAAAACATTGTTTCTGGCAATGAAATTGCATGAGTTACTAAAGAGTTGATGTTGATTTCCAAAACCGAGGCAAATTTGATCGGAAATTCTTCAGTCACATAGGAAGTGTGCGGATTAGATATAAGATGCTTAAGAAGAACGTTATCAACTCCATTTGTTTGATTAAACATGAAAAAACAATTATGTCTCAGTGTTTCCCAGTTACGAAATCATAAAGTAGAAAAGCATAGAAGATAGGTGTAAGATTGATATATCCTTACGGGTAGACGCGCAGGCTTTTTATCCAAAGCAAAGAGATAACCTTTAGTCAAAGTAGGGCGCTCAAAAGGTGCAACAGCCTGTATGAATCGACGTCATGTGAAAACAAATCTCAACTTCCAAATGACAACTCCAATTCTAACTGGGAATCTGAGATGAAATGAAACCATCAAAGAAGAGTAATTGGGAGAAAAAAAAAAGAACCTCTTTACAGACAACGACAAAAGACCAAGCAGCATATCCAGCGGCATTGCCACCACCAACGATTACGAACGTGCAAAACAAGAATAAACCTCACAATTCCACTGAAACTAATCGATCACAGCGTTATATCAGTTTGAAATGCCGCTTACTCTCGATTCTCGTTGGCGAAAGCGGATGATGCAACGACGTAGCTTCTCGGGAAGTTAGCGAAAGCGACTGAAGAGGACCGAGGAATTCGATTGAGTAAAACAGAGTGAGGACACCACAAAGAAAATCCATACTTCAAGCTTAGGGAGTTTATCATGGTCGACATTAATCTCCTAGCTGCAACTCAGTGAAGACAAATTAGGGGCCAAAGAAGAAGAAAAACTAAATCCAAAAAGAGAAGACGAAGAACACTCTTTTTCTCTGTTCTACTTTAAGTTGCTTCGCAGTGATGAAGTTGTACCTGAAGGAATCGAACTAAATTTAGCCATTAAAAGCAGCTTCAGCTACGCCAAAATCATCAATGGAGAAAGCAAAAGACAAAATCGAGTTCGATGCTCCTTTGAAGAAGAGAAATAGAGAGAGAAAGGAAAAGACAAAAGCCAGTGCGCGAAACCATTCCGGCGTGTTGGCTCTTTTGCCACGTGGATATCACTCTGACTTCTGGACAATTCGAAATTTTCTCCAATAGCCACGTGTAAAATATTTAGTGGACAACCTTTTTGACGTGTTGATACCACCAATCGGCCGAGGAACTTTGGCGTCGAGGCTTGAGGCTTTTGGATTTTAGAGTAAGGGTGGTAAAACTTCTAGCCCATGTCCGAAAGACCACGGATTTCCTCCAGTGACTGGAGAGGAATGGTAAGTTAAAAGAGCGGTTGTCGGGTCGGGTGTGTGGTAGATACTGGATGTCTGGACTTTGGACCTCGCGGCTCCCTCTTTACTGGTTGAACTATTGGGTTGGGTCAAACCCAGTAACATTCCTTCTTTTTATTAATGGGAAAATCCGGGTGAGACTGGATAGATTAGAGTGGTTGGTTGGGCCACAACTCTCGCAACTCTTAGCAGAGATGGCTCCTCTCCAGTCTCCCCGTGCATTTAGAAATCCAGAATTAGGACCCGGATCATAATCAACTTGAATCAATCCCCGATTGCCCTTGGAATTGGTATATACTAGGCATTTAGGGTTTTTCGTATAGAATTAATCAACTCTAGCTGGATTGGGGGAATTGGAGCCAGCCAATGGTGAAACGGGTTAATTTTATATGTTTGACCACCTAGAGAGGATGGTCATCTTTTCATCATGGTAATGCAGTGCAAGAGGTAAGAAATCAGGTTATTTCTGATAATGAAAAGAGCATTTATATTATGTGAAATTTATGAAGAATTTGATTATTTTAAGGTTGATAACATTAGAAGAAGATTGTCGATATCTGATGGTCAAATACGTACCATTGGTGTATCTTTGAAAGCCCAGATGGAGAGAATAAATGGACTCCTCAAGGGCTACTTAAGGCACTATAGTGCCAACTAGAAGCACTAGTGTTGTTGGATGTTGCTCAGTGCTACTATAATTTAGTGATCAAAAAGCTCTGCGTCGAATTTCAACCCTTTTGAGTTGGCCATGGGCGAACAGCCTCTGACACCCCATGGCCCACACTATTGTGATAGGAAGAGGCTTGTCCATCAACCTATTTTTCAAGAGGAACAACCTAACCCAAACCTACCTAGCTACATGAAGCAACAAAGCATATGAAGGAAGTGAAAATCCTTCTTAAAGATAAACCCTAAAAATTAACCAAACCTGGCCGAACCTACTTAAACAACAGTGTAATTCAATTTTCATGTTTATAAATTTTATAGGGCAGCCCAAGTCCTAAACATCTTGGGGTTATATAGATGTCTTATTTGTATCCTAATTAACTCCTGCTTATATAATTGATTGGGTACAATATTAACCAATAGGATTGAGATTGAAATTAATAAAAGATTGTGCCATGCATTGTTTGTAACAGTTGTTTATAGATGTTAGTCCATCTTATATGTCAGCATTCGTAGGAACATCCTACAATTTGTACTCTTACGGGCTCCCTTTGGTTGCAAGGAAATCAAGGGAAATAGAAGTAAGATTTTTCAAACATCAGGATCCATTGACGTGGAAATTACCTTTCACCATCATCATGAATGTAGAGAAATTCTAAATAAATATAAATAGTTTTCATATAAAACACCAACTGGTTTTTTCATGCCCCATCAAATTGTCTTATCCTCTCCTAACTTAATAATATGTGACACATCACTAGGCTAGTAGATCATTTTCTTCAGTTTAGAGTAGGGAATCGCTTTCAGAGTTTCTGTCGTGATTGCCTTCAGCCAAACAAAACCACAATTTTTTTGCACATTGTTGCTGCCGGATCATTATCAGTGCTCACTGATTGCAAATGTAATTTCCTTTCTATCTCAACCTTCTAAAAGACAGAAAAAACCTAAACCAAAGGCCTTGGATTTTAAATTGGCTGGAAATTAATCAGTGTTTGGTTGGGGGTTCATTAATGGTCCATGGAAAATGGAACTGGAAATTTTTCTCATGAGCCCTGATGGTGTCTTCCTCATCAGGAGGGGAACAACCTTCTTATATAGTACATAGTATTCAAAAGCATTGGATTGGAATCTTCTTATATATCACTATACATGATCTCTCTTTCAAGGTATCCATGTGTTCTTAGACTCACTGGAGATGGTTCCAATCCACCACTGTTTTTATTCAACAAGACATCTCTCTCTCTCTCTCTCTCTCTCTCACAAACACACATAAACATTGCACATTAATATCTTCTATCCTAAGCAAATTTAAGCTAATATCTGAAGCTCCCTAGAGGGGGTTCTTCTCTACTGTTTCCATCACCCAATCAGGGGTTGGAAAAAAGCATTTTGTATATATAAATGCTTGGGCGTTTTGTAGGTTTCTAAACAACCTAAACCATCCAGTCTATAGTGTAGAGCTTAGACTAGGCAAGGATTGTAGAAAGAAAGATCTCTTCTAACGGTGGTGACGCTGCACAAAAAGGAAAGGAACCAACACATTTGAAAATGGGAAATCTCAATTACTACTTGAAGTTTCTATATATAACCAGGACAGCACAAAGAGGCTAGGAAGGAAAAGGGTTATATCAGAATAGTTAAACCAAATCTGAAATCACTTCTTGGGCTGTCTTGACCCATTTATTTCCTCACCCATCTGTTTCTAAAATCCTTCAAACATTGTATGCTTTCTTTCATTACATTCTCCACATTTTATATCTCTTCCAACCACACATATGGTAAACAAACCTTGTGTAAATCACCACTCATTTATAGTCCAATATGAAAATGAATATGAGAGAGAGAGAGAGAATTGATAAATAAAACACCTCATAACCTTATAAAGGAGAAGGGTAAGAAGATAGCATAGCTGCAGAACTTGAAGAAGCTTGTGTAATTCCTTCCCCACACATCTGTGGCTCAATGGGTTGATCCCAAATTAGAAAGCTTGGGCATGAGTGAGACTCAATCCATTCACTCAAGTCCTGCCTCTGTAAGCAATCCAAGCCCAACTGATCTCCATCCTCTTCCATACCACTTCCTTGAACCTCAATAGGCACCATGGCTTCCACATTCTCCAAAGCTGGCAAATAACTTGAGTACATGTTAGGAGCTGTAAATGTTGAAGGAGGGGGAGGTGGAGGTGGAGGAAGATGAGGAGGAAGAGGAGCAAGTGCTTGGGTTTCATGTTGGTTTACATGATCTATATGCCAAGAGTCAGAATTTGGAGCTGCTGCTGCTTCATGGAATAGCTCTGGTGGTGCTGTATTGCTACTACTAGTACTACTAGTGAGTCCATCCATCAAATTAATGTCAAACATGAAAAGTGGGCATTGAGAAGAAAATAGGGTTTCTTGAATTGGTTCCTTTGTCATCAATTCTTGATTCACTAAATTGAGTTGATTTGAGCTGTAACCCGGTTGCGATAACTCTGCATTCGGTGCAAGTGTTGCCATGGCTGCTGCCGGATTTGTCGATGGCTTCCTTATTTTCTTCTTAATCCATGAGTTCCAGTAGTTCTTTATTTCATTGTCTGTTCTCCCAGGCAAGTGGCTTGCAATATGAGCCCACCTACAAAACCCCAAATGCAGATTAATTACAACTTCAAGACCAAGTAGCCCTGAATGAAGTTTGGTCATGATCATGTGGCACTCACTCACACCTTGTAATGGTTGTGATCAAAGTGTAATAGTCTAATGGTCACTAGCCATGGACTAGTCTTTACAGGCCAGGGTGCTACATCAAGTATAGCCAATCTAGTGTCACTTAGTAATTACAAGCAAGAAAGAAGAAAAGGTGCCTCAAACCTGTTTCCTACTACACCATGCAGGCTTATAATGAGCTTTTCCTCCTCTGGGGTAAACCTGCCTCTCCTGATGTCCGGCCTCAAATAGTTTATCCATCTCAAGCGACAGCTTTTACCACATCTTTGAAGCCCTACACCACAAAACCATATCAGTTATAGCATGAGAGAGAGAGAGAGAGAGAGAGAGAGGAGGAGGAGGAGGGACCTGCTTTCTCAGGGACCTCACTCCAACAACCATAGCCATGGATGGTTATGTACCGAACCAGCTTTTCATCTTCTTCAGGAGACCAGAGGCCCCTCTTAACCTTCTGTTGGTTGCAGCAAGAATGGTGACCCATATCTTCTCTTGCCCTCTTCTTGCCTTGTGTTTGTAGTGGTTTGTATGGCATAGAGAGGCTCTACTGCACTGAGGTTGAAGGTGAGAAGGGGAGAGGAAGGACACCTAGTAATCCTTCTCTCTCTCTAAAAAACAGTGGTGTTATTAAGGAGGGATCCGACAATCACACCGGATGGGGCCCATGGGTGTGGGTCCCAAATTTACATCCAAGTCTAACCATGAAACGACTTGGCATCGACTTGTCTCATCTATTTGTGGTATTCTCTCTACGTACACTTGTATTATGTAACCAACTTCACGTACCCAACTATGTCGGAAAGCCAATCCTCCATTGAAGCTTCTGCAGCAAATCCTTCTTTCTGTTGAAACTGAACCCAATCATGGTTCACACTTCACACGCATACTTGTAGGCGTAATTATAGGGGAATCTTATGGTCAACATATCATTGTACAAGTCTCTCTCTCTCTCTCTCTCTCTCTCTCTCTCTCTCTCTCTCCACAACAGATAAATTTTCAGACATGTCTTATATAGTTAAGATTTATTGCTTAATGAACAAGAGATAGGAAGGGAAGAAAATTGGATAAAACAAGTTAGAATTGCCCATGGGGTCAGCCAATCAGATTCCTTGTTGACCCACAAGATCTACGATGTGAGACCCTATCAACAGAGGATGAAAACAAAAGGGTGGACCATTCACTTCTCTTCTCAGGTGCGGCATAACAGAAGTTCTACAGCAATATCATGCACCATTATTTGTTCTGGTGGAATGATGCAAGTATCCCTTAAAGAGATCAATGTTGGGGGTATGTATGATGTCTTATATTCCGTTTTTTATATAAGTGGGCTGATTTGAGAGGTCATTTAAGGCTATATGGGTATTTCGATAAATTACCTATATAGTGTTTTACTATAAATTTGTAGTGAGGGTTATTTCTATGTGTTACAGCAAACATTAACAAAATACGAAAACAAATCAAGATAGATCCACACAATACAGGGATTTAATGAGGTTCACACACCGATGTGGTGTGTTATGTCCTCGGGCGAAGAAGAAGATGTTTCACCATGTAGAAGAGAGATTATACCCAAAAAGCAGTGTGAAACCTCGTCCTAAAACCCTAGTTCAAAAAACCCCAAATTACAACTGCTTGCTCAACAAGACGATAGTATATTATATATTCCTCGAAGTCGCTAGTCGATCCATCGAGTCGCATGGTCGATCGGGTTGAACCGTACAGTGGGGACTATGCCCCCGCACCGGCCCAACTCCTCTGCTTCCATCATGGATCTCAAAAAAAAATCTCATTCGGGTCACCACCAAAATATGTCAGAGCAGTTCATTCTTCAAAACGGGTCAAGAATTCAAGACAAACTTAACATTATGTAATGAATCTGATAGAGGTGTGAAGACAAACGGCTATATCCCTATTCTCCATTGATAGAGAAATAGATCTTATTTCACCATAAACGTAGACAATCTTACTGAACAGATCACGTAAATCTATGTATATTGTGTGATTGTGGTATGCAATTCCCATTAATTTTTTCTACATCATTTAGGGATGCATTGTTCCTATGCTTAAGATCTCTAGGCATTGTGAGATAAGTTATATTTGCTAGTTTTCTAATACTCATGGAAGCCATTAATATTAACTTCAATAGCTTGTTAGCTCTACAAAAGATGAAGATTATTGCTTGTATTGATACTCAAAAAGAAAAGGCCAAATACGTTGTTGATGGGTGATGACTTAGTTGGGGAATATAGAAATTGAGTATTTGTTATTGATATCTGCAAATGGGTGCTATTGCAAGGATTTATGTACATACAGAGACATAAAGAATTGAGAGAGAGAAGGAAATGGATGGATGGATGGAGAAGGTGAAAATGAGGGCGTCTGTTGACTGATGCAAATCAATCACCATTGATGTGAAGATGAAGGGAGACTTTTGCTTGGATGCATCGCAAGCTAAGAATGAAAGTAATAAAAAAAATCATTCTGAAAGGTTCAGACTCTTCTTGGAGGGGATTGAAAAGAAGAAATGATGATACTTAGCTTTACGGAGGAGCAATGGAATTTGATTTTCATTTATTATGCTTCAAATATTAGTGTCGAATGAATTGGATGTTTCCTTTTAAGCGTGGTTGGTTGGGTTATTTAGTCATAGATGTAATGTCTCCACCATACACCCTGTCCTTAAATGTGGCCCTCATTATTCACATCCTCTTCCTAGCTTTTCTCTTCTATTCTTGTCTGTTTAAAACTTAAACCCCCCCCCTCTTCTCTCTCTCTCTCTCTCTCTCTCTCTCTCTCTCTCTCTCTCTCTCTCTCAAAACTATATTAAGCCCAAGTTTCAATGCAATTCCTGCTGTCCCTACTTATTACTTCTTTAATATCTTTCTGTTCATAACTGAAGAAACTAGTATCTAACAAAGGGGTTGTCCACAGATTGGATTCGGATCTTCTTCAATTATTAATCATCAATTGTTTGCCCAATTCACTTTATATGGGTGACACTTGTATATTTTTAACTTTCAACAGTTAGTAAAAGTTTGAAACATTTAAGGGTTAAAATGGATAAACTTTCTACAACCGTTGAATTTTGAAAATGTACATGTATCACACACACACACACAGAATTAGATAAGAATTAGACGATTAAGAATTGAAGAAGAGTCGGATAATCATGGACCAGCCAATAACTTCCAAGTGGCTCAATCATAGATTAGATTTGTATTGGCCCTAGCCCTCTTATCCCAAATAACATTCGAGTTTTATCATGGCCTTCACAAGATAGTTAAACCTACAAGAGGTGTCTTGAGACACAAAGTGAAGACGAGAGAGTTGAAGCCATGACCTCTTAGTAGCTTGCACTCTACCTGCAAAACAATGAGCAATTAGTTCTTTAAATTTGAAAATTAAGTCACTTCGTATTACCTAACAACTTGAAGGGCTTCTCTACTATAGAAAAATAATTCCCTGAAGCCAAAACACAAACTAGCAGAGTTCTATGAACTCTCAATGCAATGACTACCCTTAAAATCGAAGAACACCAGTCCAATGTATTCTCACATTGTATTTGAACCAAGTTTTTTCTTATCTATGGTAAAGAAAGAATCTCTTAATCCACAAGATTAATCCTTCAAATTGGATTGAGAAAGATATTTCGGACCTTCGGAGATATGAATTAATGATAACATTTACTATTTTAGGAGTCCAATCAAAATCATCATGAGAATTTCCTTCACCGTAAGTGATTGAAAACTTTTATTTTATTTTATTTTATAAAATTTTTATGCGTCAAATCTTTTATCAGAGGTTTATGGAGATATTTGTGCCATAGTGGATTCACATTGGCAACGCCCCTATGCTACCCTGCCCAATGAGGCCATAATTATAGGTTGGATTTGTGCTCATATAGAACATATTGGAGAAGTCAAAAAAAGGAAGAGAATACATCATTGCTTCAGAAATAGGAACGTAATTAACAAAAATTTTGCTTATACTCTATTTTTGAGTCCTGACCTCCTTTGAAACAACTATGAATGCATTTCGATCTTTGTTTTTTAATAATCATTTTTAGTAAATTATAGTAAAATCTAATTTTTTAATTAAAAATTTCAAAAAAAAAAAAAAAAGGTGGAAATCTCTACATTTTCTCAATTCTTATTTACAGGGTTTCAACTGATTGTAATCTATTTTGAATCGAAATTAAAACTGATGTAGATCCTGTGTTTCAAACATTGGAATATGCAGATACATTATAGTATGCAAATCAAAGGAAAATTACTGTACCCGATTCTTCATGTTTCCATTATGAGATTTAAAAGTAGTTGGAATTAAGTAGCCTGATGGAAATTGTAAAACAGTGGAAGGAAGGGATTATGGGGCAAGAATCAGAAGCAGTGCAAAGTAAGCCATTTAAACATTTTCATGATGCATTAGCCTTACTTAAATAAATAAATAAATAAATAAACAAATAAATGAAGGGAAGAAGAAGAAGAAGAAAAGAAAAGAAGTTTTACATGACATAATGCTCTAATTGAAAAGATCCACTCAGTTATCAAATCACGTTGAAAAATGCCAACATTGTGGGTCCTGCCATTTTAAACCGTGGGACCCATTGCAGAAACCGGCTGTGATGGGACCATATATATACATGACAGCACTAGAATCTCTCACCTTATAGTATGGTCCGTTAATAATGGTGGCTATAAGGATGTGAATTTAATCAAAATTGTTTATCAAAATCGATCTGAGTCATTTACTTGGAAACTGAAAAATTGTTAGTAAATGGTTGGTTCTGGTTTTAAGTTTAAAACCCATTAGTTAAATGGGTCAAGTCAATTTTAACCGTTTAACTCATCAGTGTTAAATCGAATTGACATCATGAAAATTGAACCGTTTAAATCGATCTGATTAACATGTATAACGATTAAATATTTGGTTGTTTTAACAAAACATAATGGTTTAGGGAAGAATTAAGGACCATAAAGGTTGTCCAACTGTCTATTCAACAATTTACTCATATTATGTAGTTATGTAGTTAAATCCTTGCTTACTCAATGTTTCATTTAATTTGATGCAAGATTGAAGTTTTTATCAACAAAAGTAAATTTTAGTAAGCATGCGAATAAACTAGCAAACCGATTGCTAACCATTTAGAAACTGTATGAAATAAATCACGATCAAAACCGTTTAAAATCGTGAAACAAATAACATTTAAAAATCATGGAACTGAAACCGTTTATTAAACAGTTGCGATTTCAGAAAGTGCAACCGTTTAGTAAATGATACGATTTTGATTTCAGCCAAATAAATACAAACCGAATTAAACCACACCATATACACTAAAATTGAACCGATTAACACCCTTAGTGGCTACCCTTACCCTTTGCCTGCGATCAGAGTCTCAAGACTTTTTCCTTTTCTATGAGAGAAAAAAAGTTCTATATTATAAATAAAATATCTACGTTTGGATTAGTATATCGAATATAGAAGTGTGTAGCTAACGAAATTCATGCTCACTGTTTGACAAAAAAACGTACCATTTCGTGCTATCCATTAAGACTTGACCCGTTGGATTAGCATCCCTTTTGTCAAGCCACACACATTGGTTATTTGTTGTTGGGCATTTTCTCCAAGGTGAAGGTGGAGACTTGGGCTGCGTTTGTCGTGCATTTTATTGATAATGCATTTTAAGAAATAATATCAAATGTAAAATTTATTTTCCACTCATGATTTTTAATATTAATCTGGACCTATTATTTATTTATTTAATATATATTCTCATTTCATCCTTTCAACCTCAACATTTTATGGCTCCTAAACACCTCACCCTCTGAAAGTCACTACATATATACTTATATCTTTAAGAGTTTGGAATTGTATGGTAAACTTTATAAAATTAAGATTGTGTCTGGTATGATTTTCTGGAAAGCATTATTGGCGTAGAATGCATACCAAACACAACATTAAACGCTGGTCTCTTGGCTCATGGAACAATCTCTCTCTCTCTCTCTCTCTCTCTCTCTCTCTCTCTCTC
Organism: Macadamia integrifolia; assembly: GCF_013358625.1. Taxonomy (NCBI): domain Eukaryota; kingdom Viridiplantae; phylum Streptophyta; class Magnoliopsida; order Proteales; family Proteaceae; genus Macadamia; species Macadamia integrifolia. The sequence goes on from NC_056562.1 coordinate 35,604,434, forward strand.
TCTCTCTCTCTCTCTCTCTCTCTCTCTCTCTCTCTCTCTCTCTCTCTCTCAGCCTAAAGCGTATATTGCCTCCTTGCATCCTCATTTGTTTTCTCTCACATTTAATAAATGAATAAATAATTTCTATGTATGTAGACGTGGGAAATACCTTAGGTCTAGAGAATCCATTCCCCCCCCCCTTTTTTTTAAGGTAATTCACAATGCCATCCCCTGGAGAATGCCAGTATTATAGGAACACCTCCTCTCTTTCACCAAATTAGACTCAGACCTCATACCGTCAGTCATTGTTAAATGAAAAGTTGGAATGACCATTATATCCTATTTGCTAAAACTCATGTTTTAATCTCTCTCTCTCTCTCTCTCTCTCTCTCTCTCTCTCTCTCTCTCTCTCTCTCTCTCTCTCTCTCAACAGCCCCCACTTGCAATTCGACCAACCATGGTCGCAAGGATGACATGAAATTCGGCGATGAGCTCTTCCAAACAATCGGTGATGTTTACCAATATCATCCCTACGCTGCCAGTGCTCTTGACGATATTCCCTTTCTCCACTCTCGTGATATGGCCACAATCGCAAACAATGATCTTCCCAACTACTTTGGAGGAATTGAGTCCCTCGAGGTAGCAATACCTGCTACCAAGGTCGATACCGTAGAAAAGGGGTAAATACAATTCTTTGAGTGGATCCCCTGAGTAAAGAGAGACTCCGCCGGAAACTTCCATCTCTGAGAACCACGTCGGCCAGGTATTCCCAATATATGGTGGAGGCACCACCGGTTAGAATCCAAGGGGTGATGGGGCTGAGTTCCCGGTTGAGCAGGAAACAAGCATGCCTTTCTAGGTGGCCCCGAAGGCTTCGATGGCAGTTGAATCATAGTAGTGACGATCATAAATGACACTGCCTATGGAAGGAGAGATAACATGGACACTGTCGGCAACGACTTGATCCTTGGCGGCGAGAATATCAAAGTCGAAGCAACCTACTTTCCAACAAATCTTGTTGGTAGCTATTCTCGCCTTCGGGGCCATTCCTCTCGTTTCTCCAACCATGTTTTTGAAGAAACCATCATTTTCAACTGCATATCCAGCGGCCAAAGATGTGGTATGGCTGTCGTGACCTTCGGTGTCCCTAGGAGATTTGGATTCGAAAAACTCTTGGATGGGGCTTCCCTCTCTCAAGGAGGCTTCATAACTTTTGTAGAAAGCTCGGACACCTATGATTTTCCTAGTACAAGCTAGGAAATCAGACCCAGTTTCGTAGATACCTTTCCAATGGGAGGGTACAAGGGAAAATCCAGTCTCGAAAAAGCTAGGGCTCTCAAGAACGATACCCATATCCAAAACACCAAATAATACATTGGCGTAATTAGAATTGGGCCAGAGACTGGAAGCATTGGAGAGGCCGAGAAAGTGAGGGGTGTGGGTGGTATGAAGGTGGCAGATCTTGTCGGGGATGACGGAGAGTATGCCTGGAAGGCGACGAACGTGGGCTACCTAAGAGTATGTGAGTTGGATGGAGAAGTCGGTGGCGACATGGCTGTAGGTGTAGATGATTTGAGGTGGGAATTATTAAATGGGCATTTTAGGTACTTCACAATTAGTAAGGGCATTTTGGTATTTAAAATAAAATATAGTGGGGGTGCAAGTTTGGCCCTGATGGCCCGGACCTGCCCTTGGCCGCCCTGATCCCAAACAAGTATCTACTCAAAAATTTTGGCCCTGAGGGTCGGCCCGACCCTAAAATTTTTTATCCTGAGTCAAGGTCAGGGTGGGTAAGGGTTGATATCTTTGGCCCGTCCTAAACCCGGCCCTGATTTTTGCCCCTGATGTTGACCCTGATTGTGACCCTGATGTTAACCCTGAATTTAACCTAATTTTATAGATTGTTTGCCTTATTAGGATGATCTCTTTGTTTATCATGACAAATAATTGAAATTTTTTGGATTATTTGTTTTCTTATGATGATCTCCTCTTTGTTTACCATGATAGTTGGAGTTATTTGTATTGTTTAAATGTTTGCTTTAGGATGTTCTCCTCATGACAAGTAATTTTTAACTTTGTATTTGTTATCTCCTCTTTATTATGAATATTTTTTATTTTTAAGTTATTTCATATTTTGCAGGGTCAGGGTTAGGGTTAGGGTATACCCAGCCCTTGATGGCGAACCAAGGTTAGGGTCAATTAGAGTCAGGGTCATCCCGACCCGACCTTGAAAAATCAGGGCCAATTAGGGTGGGTAAGGGTTGGGCTGAACCTTGAAGGGTAGGGCCAGAGTTGAAGTTTTGCGGCCCTCAATCAGGGTTAGGGCAGGTTTGGGTCCAGTTAAGGGGACTCAGGATTGGACCAGAGTTTTAAGAAACCCAGCCCAATCTGACCCTGTTGCACTCCTAATACATAGTAGTTGACATCAGCATATAAGATATATTCCTTAACAGTGACTAACGGTAAGGGGTCTGAGTCTAATTTGGTGAAAGAAAGGGGGTGTTCCTATAATACTGGCATTCCCCAGGGGGTGATGCTATAAATTACCCTTATTTTTATTACCAAGAAGATCCATTTTACTAGAAATTTTAAGGCTATGTTTGGTAGCAAAGAGAAGAAAAGAAAATAAAAGAAAAAAGTATACTTTTTATACTTTTTTCCTTGGGTTAAGAATTTTTCTTTGCACTTGGTATGTTTTCATCCAAAAGAAGATTCTCCTTTTCAAATTCAAAATTCCCCTTAGGAATTGTGAAATTTTCTTTTGCTCCCTCAAATTTTTTTTTATCAAAAACACATGAAAACATGAGAAAATATGAAAACATAATAAGGGAAAAAATGAATGATTACACAATGATTTCCTATGTGTCTATCTCTCTCTTAAAATTCAATTTTTTTTTGAATTTTTTTCTTTTCTTCTCTTAGTAACCAAACATACATACTCTTTTTATTTTATTATCATTTCTTTTCTTTCCTTTCCTTCCCTTTTCTTTTCTTTTCTAGATTTTTTTTTTCTTTTCTTTTCTTCTTTTTGGCTACCAAATATAGCCTAAAGATGGATAAAGAGGTGTAGGACTTATCTGGGCTTAAATCTGAATGTCAGGCACATGCAACATAATAGTTATAAGAGGGTCATCCACTATGATATCAAGTATCAAGAAATTGATATCATGGACCCATCGATGGGCAAACTTTTTTTTCCTTCTTGCAGTTTTATCATGTGTCGTGACTGATTCCATCATTATCTCCCATTGTTGTTGAAGGCTCGATTTATTATTTTTTAATCCTATCATCACAAGAACTCTTAGATTTTAAGATTTTTTGATTTTTTTTTTTCCATGGATGAAAGAAAATTCAAACCCTTTTAACATATATAGTTATATTCTTGACTATTTGTGAAATTTTTTTCTGACAAAAAACCTTAAATACAAACTTCTTTTTGACCTTTTGCCTCGGCTATATTCTACCCAGCATACAATCATGTGATATAGACTATAGAGTTTCATTGTGATTTATTCTGTTAGAACATGACTCATTCTCATTCAATAAGATAGAGACCATAATGGTTACCAAAAATGGAAAAGAGAAGATGAGATGATAATGTCTACTCTATGCATTAATTAAATTAATGCTCTATGACCTCAAGATTTACCATTATTTCGATTCTCTTTGCATCAATTTCTTCCTCAATTTGTTACTAGATATTTTAGTCTTCAAAATGCATTATCACCTATTCAACCATAGTTTTTTAGAAGAGTCATTATGGCTCTCAATAACAACAATACAATTTACTAATTAGGATTAAGATTGTCCAAGGCTAAATTATTATAATAGTAACAGAAAATGGGAATTACCAGTCATTGGTTCCTGCTTTCGGGAGCCGCACGTAATCTCTTACCCTTGCAATTAAGGTGGAATCAAGAAAGTATTACTTTGACAATTATCAAGGGCTTAAGGTTTTTGTCAACCGTCATTTGATGTTGTGATTTGGAATATTGTACAATGAATCTTATCATTAATTTTCGTCCTTACTATTAAAGGTTTAGAATATTCCTTTTAAGTTTAATTGGTGAAGAGAGAATCTCTTCACCTTAGGTGAAATAAAACTCATCAAAGGTTTCAGGAACACCTAGCTAAAGAGTAACATTTGGATGAGATGGTTAGAATCTATCTACAAAGCATGTTCCCATACTATATTCTAACATAATATAATGGGAGAGGGATCGTTGCAAGGCTGTGTGGCCCCTGCATCAGCATGGGGCTAATGAAAGTCTGCACTAGGGCATCCAAAAGGGGCAAAGTGGTCAGTTTGCCCCTTCAATGTTTAAGCATAAGCATCACAATTCACAACACCTTACAACCTTTTATTTCATAATATCATAGGTATATTATTTATTAAATCTGAACCAAGATAGAGATGGAAACACAACATGTTCAAGAATAATAAAAAAACCAACATTAATTAAACATGAAGGAAAATAATTGCCACGATGCCAGTATGAATTTCTCTACACATCCTCTCACATCTCACACTTAGATATCTCATACTTGATGATTTGATTTCCCCCCTTCATTTATGGAAAATTGTACTCTAGCATCGTAGCAATCTCTCGCACTAAGCAAAATATACTAAATTCCCACACACGTGAAGAGAAAACATCTTAATCAAGTGGATCAAACACTCTAATTGGATTAAGAAAGGCTATTCGAACCTTTGTAAACAGTGAACAAGAGTTAATGATGACATTATTATTCCAATAATCAAATCAATTGTAATGTCAATATTCACCATGGATGACAGAATATGTTCACCTAATAAATTACACATTAACCCTGTGGTGAAAAGACTACCTTAACCCCTAATTGGATTTGCACCTCTTTTAATTGGTCCCCATAATAGTGCAATGGTCATATAACCAAGTAACGATCTCTCATCCCTAAAAAAGGGCAATGGGGCAGACCCGGGACCTAAATGCTCCTTCGCTCCGGTGGTTGAAATTGGTTAATCTGTTTCCCTTTTCATGTGAGAATTTTCTTTTAGTTGGGGAGGCCGGGTGGGGAGGTTGTAAGATGAGAAGTCACGTATTATTTTGGGGAATCTCCTGAAGCATCCCTGAAGGCTAAGGCTATGATTGACAAATGGCGCCGCCAGAAAGACAACAATGGGGGCTGACTTGTTTCCCTGAAGTGGTTTGGACGTATCTTATCAAGTGGGGGATTGCCTGAATGGTAAATGTCACATGTCCTATCTGACCTACCCAATGTACCAACCACCTCTTTCACAACTTTATATGGATAATCAGATTTGTTTTAGTTGTGGGGGTGGAGTGGGGTGGGACGTTAACTAGTAAACCGGGCAAACCCGGGCCCATTTAAGAACCTGTAATCCATGAGAACCAGAAAAGCCCAAGGTCATTAGAATAAAAAAGGAGCTCTAAGGGGTGGAGAAGTCAAAAGCGTGAACGGATTTCTTACGTTTTTAAGGCATGATACTTGTCAATTGAGCTATCCCTTGGTAAGGATGTGGATTTAAAACTAAAACTGTTTACCTATATCGAATTCATAAAACCGTTTAATAAATAGTTCGATTATAGTTTCAAGTTTCAATCCGATAAATTAAATGGGTCGAAACCAAACTAAGCCATTTAACCCGTAGATTTTAAACCGAATTGAAACCATGAAAATTAAACCGTTTAATTCTTCAAAAACAATCTGATTAATCCGTTTAACGATTAAATTAGGCAGGGGCAAAATCGGTGTATCATTTCTAAAAAGATAAAAACCCTAAAGTAAAAACGATTGGGATTTTGAAGCTTTGGTATGCTTGTATGATTGAAGGTATGATGTGAACTTTGGAAATAATATTTTTTCTTTTAACCTTGTATGAAATTCTTTGGACATTAATTTCATATTCTAAGTAATTTTTTTCTTTTTTTATATAGCTGAGACGGATGAAGAGGAATTATTTGAAGCTTGGAAAGATGTGTTTTTAGAACCTTCTACTCCTACTTTAGCATCATCCACCATTACTATCGGTGTTCATTAGTATTTAGTAATTTTGTTTACATTTCACTTTCTCAATATAATATTTTCTTTTACTTAGTTGTTTGATTATTTTAACAAAATGTAATGGTTTGCATTTCACATTATCAAAATTGAATCGTTTATCACCGAAAGCAAATTTTAGTAAACATGTGAATAACCTAGCAAACCGATTGCTAACCGTATGAAATAAATGTTGTAACCCGACAGTCACTGAGAGGGGGGTGAATCAGTGAGTCCAATTCCGATCCCCAAAAAAACTTGTCTGATGTCTGGCCAAGAAAAACCTGATATACCTGTCCCTGTTTGCACACAGTCGTATGCACACTCAGCCTCTCATAGACACTTCCAAGTATGCACACACATTCCATATTCCACGCACTTCAATATCAAATGCAAACAACAAGCACACACAACACAGGGTTTTTACGAGGTTCGGCAATTTGCCTACATCCCCGGAGTAGTGTCTGTAAAGGCTTCGTACCTACTCAATACACTACTTTTGACTGCACCCACAATCGGGAGCACCCACACCCAATTTTCTCAAGGCGAAGCTGAGATGGCACTCGTAGTGCCGATACAATGTGTAGCACCCATTACACGGGAGCACCCACTCCCGGTGCTTAACACCCACTAAGCACACAATAAATAATACAATTAAATTGGGCTTATATCAATGCCCTACAGTCAAGCTCTACCTAGCATATGCATCCACAACTAGCTAGCATGCTTACAGTTCATCCACAACTAACCTAGAATATATACATTCATCCACAACTAACCCTAACATACATACATACATGTAATATAAAATCACAGGTTAGAGAATCTCACAACCGATTGTCTGGGATGACTGAAAACTTGTACTGACAAGTTTGGTGCTCACACCTTCTCTCTCCTTGGCTTCTTGCTCTTCAAAGCAAACACATCCTTGCTTTCTTCTCTTCTTCCTTGGCTTTGAG
>NC_056562.1:35613647-35623953 GCF_013358625.1 Macadamia integrifolia
AGCCGGGACTAGTTTCACATATGGGTGGGTAGTGTTCTTACTTAATCGATTCTTTGAACATGGGCCTTACAGGTATGACCCAACTCCGGCTCATTAAAACCCCTATCCTATAAATTAAGGGTGTGAATTACAAATTGAACCTATTTATAGAAACTGATCTGAACTGTTTAAATCAGAATCAATACCAATTAGAATTGATATGCTGAAAAACCGACAATTTAGGCTTGATACCGTGGTTCAAGCCCAACAGCATCAGATTTATTTGAAAGGCTTTCAAAATTGATTCGTTCTCAATTGGGCCTAGAACGATTAGCTCGAAAAAATTGTTAAGTGACAAAAGAAAAAAAAATGAAAACGAAACTGGCATAAAAACGTTTATTAATTCTTGGGATAATGGAAACCTGAACCGATTAACATAATGCAGGAGGGAGTTCGCCATTCAAATGAATCAGTATGGTCTATGCTACTCTTGTCTATTATCTCTAGTCCCAGAAAGTCACCATAGGGGTAGATAAGATTGAGTATGAAATCGTAGATAGACAAGCCTTGATCCACTCACACCATGACGAGATGAAACCAACCTGCTGCAGCATCCTCAATATTTCAGAAGATATCAATTTTGATATCTCTTCTCTCTTCCCCGGTTAGCTTTTAGCAGTGGTGAAAGGAAATTGTTAGCTAATTGGGAGATAGAAGAGAGGTAGTTCAAAGCAAAAAAGTAAATAGCCGAGCAAAGGGATGGAAGGAGGATGGAAGTTTAATCTTCGAGCCACTTGCGGTGAATTGCCCCATTGTAGGGTTTGGGAGGGACAAGTCTACGTAGTCTTTGCCTCTACTCTGTAGGAGAGGTTGTTTCCATGTTTCAAACCTCTGACCAACATGTTGCATTAGTTCAACTTAACCGTTGTACCACATGCTCACAATTTAAGACGCCATATCAATGCTAATCGGTGCAATGATGCACCATTGTTCATGAGTCCTAATGTCCATTGTTCCTTGCAATGAAGGTTCCATTTGGTTGCAAGGAAAATTGAAGGGAAAGGAAGGAGAGTGAAATTTTGAAACCTAATAAATAAACTTTTGTAATCATTACCTCACAAATTACTATTAACTCCAAATCATTCCAAACTTAATTATGAAATTTCATTTTACTTTCCATTTAAATCACTTGGATTTGAAAAGTAAAATAAAATTTACATCTAAAAAGTGTTCACAAGTAGTTTATTATATAATCATGTTTTCTAATGATTACAAAAGTTTCATTTTTAGCTTTAAAAATCTTCATGTCCCATCACTTCAATTTCCCTTACAACCAAACAGAATAAAAAAAATTCAGACAAAGTTTTTTTTTTTATTATACAACCATAAGAAGAGATTTAAATGTTTCACATCTAATCATATTGTGTTGTGAGAATATGATATTCTCGTTATCAAAACAAAAGAAAGAGAATATGATAATCTCTTTTATGAATTAATACACCCAATGCACTGGTAGGTGGGGGATGAGAGACTAGAAACGGTGAAGGCTGTAGTTGTACTGAAATAAAACAGGTATCACCTATATTTAAAAGACAAATTAAACAATAATAATGCAAGAGGCTTACATATATGAAAATTGTAATGATGCAAGTATTGATTAGTTTTCTCTTGTTCATCTTCACCCACTAAAATCTAAATTGTATACAATTAAGCTTCTTTTTTTTTTTTCATTAACTCCTACTAGACCTAGTGGACAAGTGATCAAGTTTAAAAATTTAGAATCAGATACAAAATCAATCTCCATCAATTTTGATCCAAATTGTCTTGTATACGACCGGTCTGAGCCTAATAAACAAAGAACCATATGGGTGTCGAAAATGAGATCATACCAATTGAATCAATCAAACTGATATAATACAATATCAATTTGGTATTTATTTTGATTTCTAAAAATCACTAAAAAATCGAAACTAACTAGACCAATCAATAAGATGATCCTAAACCTACCATCGTACAACAGACTCCACATATCATAATACTATCCAATTTGATTAAGATTCGTCGTATAATTTTAAAATACGTCTCTACATATCTACATATAAAGATAGCTGCCACTTATATGAATATTCTATGAGCAAAGCCAAACCGATATCACAAGAAGTCTGGCCCATTATATGCATCAAATTGAAAAACTAATGCGTGATTAGTGACATTTTCTCTAAATATATATATATATATATATATATACATATATATCAAGGGTTGAAATCGTCTGCAATTCCGATCTCGTACAATTTCGTGCAATACCACCTTCAGGCGGTGACACGTGTATTGATACCAATATAATGGTCCAGATCTGGTACAACTAATAAAACATTAAATCAGTGAAGAAGCATTTAAATCAGATCTAGACCATTGTATTGGTATCAATACACGTGTCACCGTCTGAAAGTGGTATTGCACGGAATTGTACGAGATCGGAATTGCAGACGATTTTTTCCCATATATCAATGACATTTTTCTCTTTTTTTTTCTTTTTTTTAATAGGTAGACCTTGACGATGTTGGAACCCATGACCTTTTCAATCAGAACAATGAGATTTGCACCTAGCCGCAGGCTGGGCGGTGGAAGAAATGTGAGCCCAGTTGGCTTTGATGGAAGTCACTACTAGTCAGTGTTTTTGGTGACTTCCCTCACAAGAAATTTTTCCAAAATATATGATATCAAATCTTGATATGCACCCCACTTCTTATTGTTGTTGGCTGAAAGGCATCTAAATTAGATGGGACATCATCTCGACCCGTAAAATGGAATAACTGTTCCATGATCACGCCTTGTGGGAAGGCCGGCCGTGATAAACCGTGTGAAAATAAGAAAAAAAAAATCTGGAAAAAAATCCGAGAAAGTGATGCGATAGCGAAGTGGAACGTGCGAGCGCGTTGTAGGAGAGGATTGGGTCAAACCCGCATTTTGGCTATGATTCCACCAGGTACGTTGTCTATCTGGCAGGTACCACCTCTTGTCCTGTTTGACTCAGCGTTCACCAGTCCGGCCGGCTGACGTGGCCATCAAAAGGTGTGGCCAAGGTTACATGTAGAGGCCTTATAGGTCACTCGTGAATCGTGTGATATCGATACGAGACGTTCACATTAGTTTTGTATCAGACTGTATCGGTTCAATATTACCAAAATGCCCACCCAACCAAGGAGAGAGAGAGAGACTTGTTGAGACCTGAGAGCCAAGTCAGCTTTCAGGAGAAGAAAGAGGGGGAAGAAACGGTCTCTGCTCTCTTCCTTCACTAAAATTAAGGTCTGAAGTAAGCTATCTATAGACACATATACAACTGCATATACAACTGCCAAAGCTATTCTTCGTCTCATCCTTCCCTGTCTCTGTTTCTGTTTCTCTTCCTCCTTTGACTCGCAATCTTCTCGTCCATAGCCTCTGATAGCCTCTGATCCCTTTCCCCTATAGAAGAGGGTCGAGAGCGAAAATGCCCGCAACGGAATACCAGGGTTCTTCCGTTCACTTAGCATTTTTAAGCCGCCCGATCCTCAGTATCCGCAGAAACCAAATCATTTCCATGGAAGGAAACTCTGACCAAGATGATTCTGAACTCTTCCAGAAACATGTCTCTGAACGCTTCCTCGATCTCTCCTCTTCCCCCACCTCTACCACTACCACTACCACTACCACCTCCTCCGACGCTGCTGCCGCCACCTCCACCACCACCAACGATGCCGACAACTTCCTTTCCATCGCTTGGCTCCGGAAGCTTCTCGATGTCTTCCTCTGTTGTGAAGCAGAGTTCAAGGCTGTTATCTTCCTCGGTCGCGATGCTTCCCAAATCAGCAAACCTCCCCTCGATCGCCTTACCCCTGAATTGCTCGATCGGACGGTCAAAGCCCTCGACATTTGCAACGCTATCACCCACGGCATCGAGATGATCCGCAATTGGCAGAAGCTGGCCGAGATCGCACTCTTGGCACTCAAGCAGAGTCCTCTAGGAGAAGGCCAGGTTCGGCGCGCCAAGAAGGCTTTGAATTCATTGCTCTCCTCCATGACTATCGACGACAAGGACGCTGTCAGCAGCAGGACGGCGGATCGGGCATGGTCTTTTGGCCGGAGAGGATCAGGTGCCGCTGCAGCAGCCGCTGCCGCAGTCGCTGCCGCCAAGGAGCGCACTGTCGGACCTCCCAGGCTGTTCACTTCGTGGAGCGTTCCGAAGAACTGGTCAGCTTCCAAACAAATCCAGGCGATGTGCTCCAATCTAATGATGCCACGTGGGACGGACCCCACGGGAATGGCCATGCCGGTCTTCATCATGAGCACCGTTCTGGTGTTCGTAACGTGGACCTTGGTGGCGACGATTCCGTGTCAGGATCGGTCCGGACTCCTGAGTCACTTCGCGCTGCCTAGGCAGCTGAGCTGGGCGGGACCCATAATTGGTTTGCAGGAAAGGATCGCAGAGGAATGGAAGAAGAAGGAGAAGAAGAAATCCACTGGGTTACTGGATGAGATGCAGAGGTTGGAGAAGTGCGGCCAATCGTTGATAGAGTTCGCAGACTCAATTCAGTTCCCGGCGGAAGAGGAGAAATTGGAGGAGATAAGTGTGCAGGTGACTGAGTTGGCGGAGATGTGTAGGAAGATGGAGGAAGGATTACTTCCATTACAGAGGCAACTCAGAGAAATGTTTCACCGGATCGTGAGGAGCAGGACAGAGATCCTTGATGTCTTGGAACAAAACGAAAAATATTACTCACCGGTTTTGTAACCAAAAGGGTAAAAACAGAAAATTCTTCAATCGAAATTTTAATTCAATATTTTTTTCTTTTTTGATGTATAATCTTCCTGTTCGTAATGCCAATATAGTTTAATTGCTGAAGAAAAAACTAGAAAACAAAATCATCAAAACAGGGGTAAAGCATTACTTTCCTATGGCCATGTTTTAGTGATCTGAAACCAGATTTAAAACAAAATCCCACGCCCATTAAATCTTTAGGACGCGATGAAATTGTTCATAATCAAGAAATCCTGAATTAATTTTTAGAATCAGGGTAGTTCAGACAGGCTATATATCTACATTTTGACTGAAAACAAGCAAGATATGAGCACTACATTCTCACATAATTCTACAATCGACACCATAATATAGAGTAAATTATCTTCTTACGTATTTCCAGGATGCTCATGCTCTTCCATGGTTCTGATCTGTGGGTTATTGAGCAAATCAGAGGCTATAAAGAGGTCAGCTAATCTTAATGGAGACAGTTGCTTCTCTTTTTTCTATTTCCTCTCTTTCCAGCAACCGGTTTATTGTTTCAATGATTGGAAACTGATGAATAAACAAGATCTTCATGAGCTCATGAAAGCTTTCCTAGCCCTTCAATTTGCAGACTTCTTACTCCGAAGGCCCCGGCTAGGCTTTAGTATTTGTTTCAGTAGAGTCATTTTTGGAACATTCCAGTGCTCTACATGCCTGATTGAAAACCAACAGAGATAATCAGAATTATTGGGAACCGGATTGAAAAGAGAAAAATAATATGAATCATCTGGTCTAATCTCTACAAAACTTCACCTGCACACCCTTCCAGAATGAGCGTCGAAATAATACTCTGTATATCCGGTAGCTGTAGAGGAATTATGAACACAAAAGGAGATTAACATAATAGTGAGTTTGGGATCTGATCGGGCTAAATTAATGTGTGATACTGAAGTTTCATAGCATCAACTTCATATAATAAGGAAGATGATGCTAATGAAGGAAAATTTAATATGAGATATAGTTACTCAGATTGGCAGAGCCAAGCATACCAGAAAGAATGGGTCTCCATGGAAACAACAAGATGCAACTGAAACGCCAATGTCCAATTCCCTTATCCTGTAGCAGTGTACGATTGATATCACCAGTTTTCTCAAATTATATAACTAAATACTACTCCTCCATGTATTTGCTTAGTTTCTTAGTTCAACTGGTACAGCATTAGAAAGCTAAACTGGGTGGAAGTGCTGGACTCACCTCAAAGTCCTCCCACTTCATAAGTTTCATATTTGACTTCTCAATTAAGGAACCAAAATTGGAACAGTTCCTTTTGAAACGTCGAAGCCCTCTGAAGGAACCTGCTGGATCAGCAAATTCACAGTCTTCTTCATATGCAGCGAGAGTCAGATTTCCTGAAAGTAGTGTAAGATTGCCAGTTAGAACACAAGTGTCATATGTAGTTGCACATTGGTTGCAGATACCTTTAACGATGGCAAGAACTGGTAATTCATGAACCCATAAGGCAAAAAAGATCGAAACACAAAGCTTTAGGGTTTAGCAGAACTTCAGTATTACATGTATCTCAGAAATGTACAAAATCAAAATCAATTGTGAACTCACCTCAACAATAAGAAAATGGTCTCAATTGAAAAAATAAATTATGTTCAGAAGGTGTAGAAATCATTCAAACATGTCAGTGAGATCAACAAAGTCCAAACCTGTAACAAAATACGATCTTTGGAAGTCGTCCTTAATGGTTTCGACAACTTGGGTACGATCAACCACTCCCTCTCCATCTTCCGGAAGCTCAAGCTCTTTGGCGGGAGCTCCAGTATTTGACGGCGAACGGATAAACGACGCTGCAATCCCAAGCAGCTCGGAGCCATACCAGGCCAGTCTAAGTAACACGTTGTCAGATTCGGAGGCTGCCTTGGTCGATGAACTAGAATTACTAGTGGTTTGGTTGTTTCCACTACACCGGAAAGTACAGGTTTTCAGGCGAGACGGTGGTTGGAAAGTGACACTTCTATGATGGGAGTGGAAATGGGGACTAACAGAACTGAACGATATTACGGAAACCATTTCCGGGGACAACCGGCGGTAGTTGGAGGGTGGGCGTTGGGACTTCGGGAGACTTCCCGGGAGCAGAGTCTTCGCGGTTTTCTGCTCGAAATGAAAAAGGCCGAGCGAATCCTGGCCACTAGCCAGAGATTCCCAAGAATTAGGCTTTATTGCAAGTCTTCCACGTGGCTGAATTTTGGATGTTCTTTGATGGTTTGAGATATCGGTTTCGGATCGGACCACCTGGCCGATCGTTCGGATCCTGTATCGGTGTCACGGTACGGAACAAGGATATAAAGGTAAAAATGGAATATTTTAAAAGAAAAATAAGGGGTAAAATTGTCCAATATCATGTCAATGGTTTGATCCATATTGAATCCTGCATCTGTATAATATTACTATATTAGCATATCAGCCAATACGAATCAATATCAGTATCGTTGGAGACTAATACCAATATCAGTAGGAGTTCTCCGGTATCAGTGTGGCAAAATTATACGATCTACCAAGACAAGGCCAATCCACATTGGTATCAATTAGGCAAAATACAAAATGCTCAACCCTTATTGATGCCCTTGTGCACCGGTGCATGGGCTAGGAAATCAGTTAGCACACTTCTACCCTTTTCTTTTCAGTTAAAACGATTATCTTAATTTTTAAGGATATGAAGAGCATTTGAACTTCAGTATATAAACACAAATCTATCTATTAAGCTCTCAACCCAATTCATATGGTATCCTAATAAATATCTCAATAAGCATAATTGAATCCAAATGAAATCCATAATTTTTAGTATCCAATCACATCTTATAATAATTGACGCTATTTTATAAAATAACTTGGGGAAAGTGTTCTCCATCCAAGAGTCTCCTACACCTAAATGAAACCCAATTAGTGCTCTCTTTTGGTTCTATTTATAAAGCATTGGTAGTAGGTAGGCCATTTTATACAGAGAAAGCGAGAGACTTAAACAAGGGTGCTGTTGCGGGAGCCAATCTCTCGGACAAAAAACACACTTCCAATAATTTAAACAAGTAACTTCTATACCCTCTTCTCTTTCCTTTCATTTCTTCCCTGACCATGCTTTACCCATCAATGGTTTTTTTATTAGACCAGAGGTTCTTCCACAAGGCAATGTTGAGCCACGTCCCCAACCATGTACTGGTTTTAGCTCTTCAAAATTCACGGTTCTACACCATCATCATATCTACAACAAGGATCTTCCAGGAAGTGAAAATAAGTGTCACACACAATCATATATTTTTCACTTTTCCAATTGACAATCTCTACTGCATTATGTCTAAGACCAGAAAATAAGAAATTGTTAATCTCACATTGTCCGTAATGTCATAGACCACTACCTGTCCGATCAAATGTAATCAATTTTTCACTCTTGTTTCATAGAGTTTGCGGGGTGGGTACCTTTATCTGTTAACTGGACATGGCAAAGATTACATGTGTGTGTGGAAAATATTCCATTTCTTGCACTCTTATTGGCTCACAAGATGTATATATAAGACATGGGTACAGCTCCTTATTTGAAGGCTTGGGTAAACATAGGTTCCCATCTTCCTGATACCTGAGATCCCATGACCCAAGTTAAAATAGGTCAGTGAGGATGCCTCAAAATCATAGCTGGTGCTACCAGAACCCCTGAAGAAAAGAGAACTAGGGAAACAGGAACGAGAAAACTGTTTGGTATGTAGCCCTTTTTCATTTTAGTTCAGTTTCTTGTATTTTCCTTCATCTTTGTCATGGTAAATAGTATAGCAGCCACCCACACATTGAAGAGACACTCTGGAAACACCAAGCCCATCTACATAATTAGCACAGCATCTCAATTGCAGCAGGTAAAATGCTAAACTTCATCGGAAGAAACTCTAGATGTTCCCCATCAGACTGCACATAGATGCTATTGCTGCCTATAATTTCCTCCACTTCAATAGTCAGTGCACTGCAAGAGCAACAGGATGACATAACTGGCAAGTGTAAGGATATCAAATATCTGGCATGAAAGCCCAGTAATCACAAAAGAAAAAAAACATGTTTACTATTGGAGTAAGTGAAAAAACTTTAAGCCTCCAAAACTTAAACAGTCCTCAAAAACCAGTGTATATAGATGTATTCACCAAATCTCCCTCTTGTTGGATGAGGAGTTTTGAAGCATATATTTTACAAAGACAAAACATATAGCATAGCAGAAAATAGTAACTTTAGATAGTAATTAAGAAATTAAGATAAATATCTCATTTGCAATACTCCTCTGATAAAATCCAATCAATTTGGCCTCATTATGCAATTATTGTTGGTATGCCCTTTTTTTAATGCAACTATTGTTGGTATTTGTCAGATGCTTCAATTTTGCTTTAGTTTAACTTTACGTCCAACCAAACATAGCCTGCTTATGAGCATGCAAAATGCAACAACCAAAAATAAAATGCCCCATAAAACATTACCAATGAATTGTTTCCTTCAGATGTTTATCACATGTCAAGAGCAGTAAAAATTTCCAATCTCATTGTAAACAGAATTTCAAAAGGGAGCACTGTAGAAATTTTCCTATTTCCATATTCGGAACCTTTTTTTTGTGCATATACATGATTAAAGAAGACTTTAAGGGATTGACCTCGGAAGGATCCATGAGCAGCACATCCAAAATTAGGGAATTTATCCCACCAAAATTCAAGGATAATATACTGTACAAGAAGAACGCTTGTCCATATTAGGTCTTGTAAATACTAATCTACAGAATCTACCTCTCAGCTCTCATTCTTTCTTTTTGATACAACTGTAACACTATAAATTTTCCTTACAACAAGTAGGATGATAATCATTCAAATTGCACGGCTTTTACATTGCCAGCATTTCTGAGACCTGTGTGCATCAATAGGTACTGAATACGGAACAAGGAAAAAGAAGGTAGGCAACTCAATCGATGTCAATGTCAGAGTAGGAAGGACGATACCAAATGATACAGATTTCAAACAGAAAGAAGAGGAAGAAAAGATTTTTCCTCCAGTTTGGTTTGGGTTGGTTCAAACCCACACCTGTGGTTCAAGATTGTTTCAAGATGAACTCAACTTTAAGTCCCTAGTGGGTTATATAGGTAATGGGGAATGGGCCAAGTATTTTTGGGTTTTCTACTGTAATGAGCCAATTTTATAAGCCCAGATATGAGGGATTTGAGTTGTATACGAGCTTAGGAGTTGGTTTCCACTTTCAAAGTCTGAGTCTGTCGAGGGCAAAGTAATAAATATATGTACAGGACTAGGGTAAAAAAGATCAACCCAGTGCACAAGGCTCCCACTACTGAAGGTTCTGGCAGGGGAAACGTAAGCAGCCTTGCAACCCTGCTTCACAGAAGAGACTGTTTTCAAGATGTACAGGGCAACGGCCCCACATACAATTTGAGTTGAAAGAAATTTTGGCTCTCTGGTAATTCAGAACACTACCTGCATAGTTGTCAATGCACTGCTTCGGTGTCCAGGCTTTTTTTTTTTTTTT
>NC_056562.1:35623973-35639504 GCF_013358625.1 Macadamia integrifolia
GGGGGGGTGGGTTTGGGGTTTAGGTGAGTGTTGCCTTAGTAAAAGGCACTGGTTTAATTTGAAACCTGGCCTCAAAATGGTATCAAACCAGGTTTGACACTTTATTTATGCCAAATATCGTTTTACTCATAAATAAGCAAAAAATTCACCAAACGAATCTAATAAAAATATTTGAAAAATCAACTCCAAAAATTCAAGAATAAAAACTAAATTTTTTGTTGGAAGAGCGATTTTCAATTTTCAAATGCTAGGGTCTCAAATCTAAAAATTTCATAAATCTTATTATTATAGAACATCACTAAAAACCAAAAGAGAGGGAAAATAATCTTTTGTTTTAATTTCTAAAATTTATTTATGTTAGGCGTGATTTTAAATAGCTTTCGCGCACACCAAATTAGGTTTAACTGGAACATAACTCCTTCAATAGAAATCAGATTTAAGCAATCTTGAGTTTGTTGGAAAGCTGGTTTTATGCTCTACCTAATACAAAAGGTCTCATGTAAAAATAAAATCATTTGACTAGTCAAACTTATTAGAGAATAAGAACATTTCTCTAAATGTTGATCTTTTATGACTTTATGTGGCTTAATGTTGATTTTTGATTATTTGATACAGCTTAATACTGATTTTTGATGATATGAGGTATATGTAACATACTAAATAATGTTAGAAAAGAGGGAAAATACAAAATAACACTAGGGCGCCTTGTCGCCTAAGCGCTTAGGCACCCCTCCACCTCCTTGGATCACCTTGTTGCCTTGATAACTATGCTTCCCGCTCTGGTGTCAGTGATGATTCCAAAGTTGGGGTACTGGTGGGATGCCAACCTTGTAGATCAGATGGTCATTCCTGATCATATCCCCCTTATCTTTTTCCTGTCTACTTCTTTTTCTTCAGTCAATTAAAGTCTGTTTCCTGACCTTCTTCTTTCCTGCGCAAACTAGTGCTGTTCTGTTCTTTTAGTTGCATAATCTAATCTCAAGTTTGCTCACTGTTCTGTTCTGTTTTCAGAACCAGAATCAGTCCATCAAGTTCAGGAACCACTTGCTATTATGTTTCTTAAATCTCAGTTTTCTAAACCTTCTCTATTTGTGGTTGCTAGTTTCTACTTATTGTTTGCTGTTTTTAACTGCTGGCCATTATCTTCTTCAGTAACTAATTCTGTTCCAGCAATACTTTCTAATTCTGATTGTAATCTCCTGAAGTTACTATTTCCTGTTCATGAGTTTCTAGATCTAAATTTCTATTTCTGGTACTTAACGAATCTGACTTCTATTTCTGGAAAGTTTATCACCTTTACTTTCTAAATCTGATACTTTCTATTTTAGTAGTTTCTAAGCTTGGAAGTTAGTAATCAAGAACTTAACATTCTGGGTGGTTTTCGCTTTCCTAATTTGAGAAGGGTTCCATATCTTTGAATCTAACCATTGGATCTCAGACAAACTCTTTGGGTTTGTTCTCTATACCCAATAGACTATTCAACCAGCCGTTTTGGTTGAATTATTTGAACTTCTCTTTTGCTGGTTTTGGTTCCTATCCTGTGGTTCTGAAAGACACACAAGTTTCCTAACCCTAAACCTGTTAGGTGAGTTAGAACCTCACTTTACCAAATGTCAGCCACACCCACCTTGAAAGTGGTTATAGCAGGTCATGAGGAATACGAAATGTTGGCAATACCTACCTTCAGATCGCTTATAACAGGAGATGAGGATTTTAGTAGGCACAGCATATGATTGATGAAGATTAACCTCAATTCTTCCATTCATTTACTGGTTGAGATGAAGCATATTATTTAATGGCACTACCACCTGGTGAAGGAAGGTTATCGGAAGGCTTAAAGCTTCAGTGATATACAGCACCAGAACATTGATGCAATCACAATCACATTTTAAGTTTTAATAACCTATCATGGGGATAATCTGTACTTAAGAATCTGCTTTAGTTCACATTCAGATACAACGATAAGCATAGGATGACATTAATAAGGAATAATAATAAGTATTTAATGTAGACTGGGATAGGGAGTCTAACCAAGTCTCAACTGTAGGATCTTTCTATCAAAAGAACCACTATAAGAACTTGAGCAGATCAGTAACACTTTGTGTAGTTGAGAGAAGAAGAAGATGAGTTAAGGAAGAGGACCTCTTGTGCTTCACACAGCTGAGAGTCAATTGGATCAAACACCAATTCCATCAGCCTTGATCAAACACAAGACAAATCTCCATGTAGAAGACAATAGCAACAACCATTAATTTTTTTATCAAAATCATCTAGGCCTTTAGGAGCCTCCTCTTCTTTATTTATAATGTTAATGGGGGAGGGAATTACAAAATAGAAGGTTCCTCAAAAAGGAAACCAAATATTCTCCTAATACAATAGCTACTAAAAACTGAAATTAGAAACTAACTGAAATTAGAAACTAGTTGAAAAAGGAAACTAACTACTAAGGACTTGACTCAATTAATAACTTGACTCATAAGGAAACAAATATAACTCAAATCAAGCCCAACTAGAAAGGAAACTAATGAAAATGGAAACTAACTAGTAATCCCGTACTCAATCTTAGAGCCCCCTTTTTAGACCCATAAAAGCGGTCTATTACACTCAAAACACATGGGATCAAAAGCCTAACATGTATGGAACCCAACCCTAGGCTTATTCCTAATAGAACAAGCATATTTTGGTAATTAATCTGCATCAGTATTCTCCAAGGAATCTTGTTTCTGCCCTGCAATGAGATACACATTGCATTGAGCCTGTGATTGCTTCAAGGAACATCACGAGCATACTTCCTACCATAAATTGGATGCTTTCCCTCATACTTTCCCGCTTCCCATTTGTCCAAAAATTTTCAAAGACTTTTTAACAAATTTAAATCTTTGTTCTGATACATGGCAAACTCTGATTGAGCTGAAATCTGACAAATGAATTGAGACCGACATGTCCAAAAACTTGAGTTACAACTAAAATGCTGTGGCATAAAATCCAAGGCCTTTGGAGAAATTGACGTAGGCATGTCCATCGTAATACAAAGATTAGAGATTTTAAACAACACATTCCATATAAGAAAATTAAAGAAAAGGAAAAAAACTCCACCATTAAAAGATAAGAGAAAATTTACCTTCTTGAATACACATTTTTCTCGGATAGGTGTCTCCCATTGTACAGCTTATTCAGTTTAAGAATAAAATCATACCATTTAAAGTCCTGGAGAATGACAACCTAGCATAGACAATGTAATTTAGGAGTCAAGTTTAATGGAATAACAACACCTTTTCTTGAATATTTTCAGGGGTATTGAGTTGATACAAAGTCAGTGATGACAAGATGGTTTAGGAATACCGTTCAACCTCAAAATTTCCATTGCGAGGGTCTGCGTTTGGGGTTATCTTCATGCCGCCACCAAAGAATTTTCCATTGCCAACGCAAAGGGCTGTAACGTTAGGAAATATTTCCCATTCTCCCCCATTGACCTAGAGTAAATTTCATTCTATGAGATTAAAGGAACACCTGGAAAATACTAATATATACAATCAAATAATCCAGATGCACAGTGAATGAATTTTAAGGGTTAAGACATTCAGAACCACTAACCCTAATCTTGAGATCCCGATTCTTGTGCCCAAAAAAGGCTCTCAAAGTACCAAAAACATAACATAGTTTTCCAAATCTTTTGTACTGAGAAGCATAGTAGCCTGCCTTTGCGCTCCTGCAGAGTTCCACAGGATATAGTAGTGAGACATTTCGCATTAAGAGTGGTGTACATAAGCACAAATTGACGATAACCTTACAAATGAATATCAGCATCATTTATAAAATAATGGGGTTCGCCACTTCCTTTACTAATAATGCCAACATCTACCCAAGATTTCAACCCTACAAAAAGACACTCATTTTTCAGTATAAAAATGACAACTGAAGGGTATATGAAATACAAGCTTCTTATAAATTACGCTACATCAAGAATAAATATAGAGTACATAATACATTACACAGTATTGGTGGCCATGCATAAAGTCAAGGAATAAAGAAAAGAGGAAAAGAGAGGAGGAGGGCAGCGAAGTGAAACAACCTTTTGCTATGCGTTCAACAGCTTCAAAAGGGTCATTTTTCCTGATCAAACAAATAATAAATGGGTGGTGTCATTCCATTGAAGAATCATAAATATTCAACTTCATAGTTCACAAAAAAAAATAGCAAGCAAAGCAGCAGCATGAACCAACCATCCAAATGTCCTAGCAAAATCGGATCCAGTACCCAAGGGAATGAGCTGTTAAGAAGGATAGTATAATCACTCCCTGGTTCAAGCAATCTAAATCAAGCAGTTCACATGTTACACTATCATGTGCATAAGCAAAAAAAATTTCAAAATTCTATTCACCAAAATATGCTGGTATTTTTTGAATCACCTACACCAAGAGCAGTCGTATGTGTAGGACCCTGGTCTTGAGCACCAACAGGTTTCCCTGCCCAGAAGAAGCCATTCACAACCTGCCAATTATGAGCAAAAGTGAATCAGGGGGGCTTCATATATTAATATTTAGATACCCTACTATTGAAAGAGTAAGATGAGGTCTCCTGGTGAAGTTGAAAGTAATGAATGCAAAGCACAAGCCACTATGAAATTTGCAGCTGAAAATAAATTTTGGGTGACTGATATATGGGTCGACTGAACCGCAGCAAATTGGATATGGAACAGTGAAAAGTACTTGAGCGGTAAATCTAACCAGATTGCGAGGTCTCTATTACAAGGATACCTAGGTGTACACAAGTCAAGGAATATAGCAATGGCCTGGATATGGCTCCAACCATGTCAAATTCTTTTCTAACTTAAAAGTAAAAATAAAAAAATCATTCAATTTGATGAGGAAATCCTTTGATGCAAATGATCTAACAACTGAGATTGTTTGGGAAAAAGATCTACTGCTCATATTTCTCCATGTTTTATCTCAGTCATTATATCCCTGTAGATATCAGTCATAACTTCTAAATTTCCCCTCATAAAGAAAAGAGCAATATAATAAAATGATTTAATAGCACAATCCTTTGACTTATACCAACTCCAATATCTTGAAACTAAAATCTTCACAATAACCCTTTTCTTCTTTATTATATTATTTTCTCCTTTGCAATCTTGGCAGTTCTCACATAAGCATTTGATAGTTTTTATTGTTCTGTCCATAAATGTACAAAGGTCTATCGGTCCATGCATATAGAGGTTACATCAGTTAAATACTTAGCTACTTCATAAACATCTTTGTGTGGAGAAGTTTGTGACTAGATTTTGACAGTTCTCCTAACTAATATTCTAACCAATGTTCAAGTTTACATTGAGGCATCAAGAATGCAAATATTTGTAACATCAGAAATGTTGTTGCAATTATGATAAACATTGTACTGAAACATATTCAAAATGATAAAAAGAAGAGTGTGACACCTCATGAAGAGTACCATCACCACCAACAGCTATCACAGCATCAGCCCCCTCCCGTATAGCCTGCAGAATGTATAACATCAGATGAACCACAGCTTCATAAAACCAAGTGCATATGAACTACAGTGCAAAATTAGACTCATTAATTTACGACAGGAGAAAATATTTACCTCCCTAGTTATGTCAATGGCATGTGAAGGACCTGAAGTCAAAGATTCACATATCTGGCCACATTGTTAAGAAACAATTAGGAATAGGAACACACTGAATCTCATTAAGATAACTAAGAAAATGCTGCAGAGAAATAACAGACACACTACTGCTTTGAACTGTAAGGGTTATCGAATTTCTATAAACTCCATGGAAAAATCCATATGATTTGTGCAATGGATCAGCAAACTATGTTGCCAAAAGTTTTTTGTTGTTCTGAATAACTCAAAAGTTTAAATGAATAATGAAGCATGCGATTAGAGTTGATCCTCATCACCAACCACTAGACTAGTGGTAAAAGACCAAGTAGTTGAGTCCACAACTACAGGACTAAAACCTCTTGAGATAACCTAAATCGGCGACGACGTAAGAACTTTGATGCAGTTGCATTAGATAGTAATCCCATATGGAGTCCTATGCACAAACGTAGGAGACCCATTAGGTGTTGGTGGGGGGCAAATGGGCTGAAATTGACCTTTTGGTAGTTATATTATGGGTTGAGCCTTTAATTTTTTTTGGGTTTCATTGTAATGGGCCTAATTTATAAATCCATAAAGTTGGGATAAAGTTAGTACATGGGATTAATAGTTAAGATAAGTATTTGAGTTCGATTAGAATACTTAATAGCTAAATAGAATTTTGTTTTGAGTTATTTACCTCATTGAATGTGTTAAGAGTGATTAGGAGTCCTTTTATGAGTCAATGTAGGAATTTTAAAAGATCTTTATATGTGTAATACATCCCCCATCAACTGGAGATGATTGGAGTAAAGAATATCAGTTTTCTTTGAGAGTTTTTGTGCTATTAAGCAATGCATATCATATGGTATCCCAAACTTGATTTCTTCTCTTTTCTTCTCTTCTCTTCTTCCACACATTTTTTTCTCTTCTTCGTCCCAAGAAGATTGATCTCATCTCTTTTCCCTCCCCTTCCATCGATCTAATTATTTCCCTTACCAACACAACTGATTCCTTCATCGCAAATTTGATCACCGAATTTAATCACTAGGTCAGATTGCATCTGAGATCCTTGTTTAAATTTTAGAACTCCAAAACATTCTTCTAATAATGTAACCCAAAAGTTACTCGTAATGGCAAAAACAGCCATTACATTTACAAATAGAAATTTTCACTTATCAAATTCTAACCTCAAATGTTGTGTCAGTGTCACAGTTTCATTTTCCCTTTCTGTTTTCAACTTCCAAAATTAACTCCATTTGTACAGCTGGCTGTTCCACACAGTCACTCGAACCCAATTGAGTACTCAGCTATTACTCTGTTTAAAATAAACATTTCTAAACCATTAAATAATACGTATCTTTAACTCGGGAACTTTTAAAATTACATTTATCATGATCACATAAATCAGCAAACTAATGGTTTTTTCTGTCTACTGTGTTACATGACTTGTCAAGCAAAGAAATCACTAAATTGTAGGAAAAACCCCATCTCAAAGTCAATTAGGGGCCATCTTAGTCAAGAGGTGGCTCATCATTACTTTCACACTATAGAGCAAAGACAGATGGCACTCAATTCCTAGAAGAGCAAATTGGGGCTGGGGGTCTCAATTCTGGCTTATATGCCAAGCATCGTTCTCGAGCTTACCAGTATAATGACTGCCCTGGTGTCCTTTCCAGGTTAACAAAGCAAGACATGAGGATTGTAAATATGTCAGATCTATAACTGCTTCCCCTTTTCTAATGGATTGACTCTTGAAAACATCCACTCCACAAATCATTAAATAAAACAGACTGAGAAAACATGAGTTAACAGAGCGGGAATATTAAGCTTTATTAGTGTAAATACTCTCAAGTATGTATCAGAAAACATATGAATCTGCTCACACTTAACTGTGCAATATCACATGAAACAACAATATCACAAATAACTTATAGGAATACCTTCAAAACAAACAAAATCACTAAAACTTATTGGAAATCGCCTTCAAAACAAAGAATCCTATAATCATTTAGTACCGAGTAGGAAACTCACGTTGCAGTCATTACCAAGACGAGACCTCAGATAAGGCAGTAATTTCTTCCACTCTTTACCTGTACTGCCATTGGCACCTGATTTTGAAAGTATAAATTAGTAACACGAATTCTCAGAAACTGAAGCTCATTAGGCACAGTGTTAGAGACAACGAAAGGGAGAGCAACCTCTGGGATTGACAACGAAAACGAGATCGCGCCCGTGTGTGGGGGTTCTCCTGTAACCCGTACGGTCCAGTGGGAGATCCGGTGCCATGGAATAATCAGCCCTGAGAAATGAGGGTTTTGCCATTGCTACCGCCGCTACAACCACAGAAAAGGCCTCTCTGCCGCTTCGGTCCCTGAAGGATTATTTTATTGCATTGTATGCTTATTCTTTAAGAACATGGGGAGTTTTCCAACTTAAATTTCTCAAACGGTGGCCTGAGCTGATTCTATTTGGCTCTTTTTCTAAGAAGTTGCCTTCGACTTCAATGCTCTGACCGTGGCTTTCGATGCAGTCAAAGTAACTCAGGAGTCAGGAGTTGGCGACGTGCTCCGGCTGCACAGCTCTCTTCCTCAGCAGCTCATTCATGGCGATAAGATAGAGGAAAAAATTGATCAAATCTGCGGTAACAGTAATCACAGACTCACAGATAGGGCCTGAAGACTTGGGATTGGGAAGAATGATCGTTTATCACGTGAGTAATTAGCCTGGTTAAATGCTTCTCCAGCACACGATTTCATAGGATCTTGTGATTTTCCTTGGCAGATTTTCTTCCTTGAGAACAGTGAATAAAGTTCTGTTTGGGTAAGTGAAAAAAAAGAAAAAAAGTGGGGTTTTGAGGTTTAATCTTCCAATATTTACATTTAACTGATTCGAATCAGAATCGGATATTGCCAATCACGATTTTGGATTTCCTTTAATATTAATCCTCCCATGTGCCGGTTTTCCCCAGCGATATTCGTAAGTTGAATGTAGATGGTGCAAGTAAAAGAAATTCTGGTATTAGTGGAGGAAGATGGCTCATCGGAATAAGAATAGCACGGTCGTTGTGGTTTTCTCTAGTTTTTATGATATTTGTTTTAATTCTGTGGTTGAGCTACATGCTTTGATGGATGGTTTAAGGTTATGTATGAATGTGGGTTTTTCAGATTTTTCTATTAGCTTCGATTCTACTTTGATTGTGAACTCAGTATCTAATAGGTTTTGTGATCTATGGAATTGTTGGTATTGATTTCATGAGGTTATGACTCTATGTGACTCTCTTCGAACTCGAATCTCTTTCTCTTTTCAAGAGAATAATAGAGCGACAAATTGGTTGGCGAACTTTGCATGTGCTTCAACTACGGATTCAACTTTTCTTGGTGCCAAAACTCTTTCTATAGGCCTTAGTCAAATCATTAGGGAAGATAAAGTTGGGTGGCCGATATTTAGAATGTAAATTTTTTTTCCTTTGAATCTTTTGTTGTGCTTTGAGGGTGCGAGTGCTTCTATTTGTTGGGTTGGGGTAAAGCAGGTTATGTCCCCCCTTGTATTCTCTTTCTATTTTATTAATAACATCTTAGGGGCTCTCCCAAGTCCCAGTTAATATTCGGGGTAAAAAAAAAAAAAAAAAAAACGACTGATTTTAAGACTTTTAGGATCGAATCGTTGGGATTCGAATCTTATCGTATCAGATGTATCGACCATATCGTACCAGTATCAGTTGAAATCGATTCCTAATCTCTGATCGATCTAGATCAATTATCCGTATTGTTTCAATGATAAAACAGTAAAAAAACTATACTTTTTAAAAAAATCAATGGCAAAACCAACTAATACACATCGATCAGATTTTATATGAATCAATATTGGACTGGTATCGATGGATACCGATACCAACACTGATACCATTCCCTATACACTTACAAGAGTATTCAAGTAAAACATAATGGATGGATCACAGCTACATTGAGTGGGATATTGTGTCATGGGTTATCAGGGCTTGTAGCCCAAATAGTATAGGTCTATTAAGAATCTGTTTAGAAGGGGGGGGGGGTTTGATCAGAGATTGTAAGGGTTGGAATTGGTAGCCGAATTGGTCCCGAAGATTCCGATGTCAGACCAGCCATAATCGGTATTATACTATCCTAACCTTAGTTTTTTGTATGAGAATCATTCCCATATGGTTTTATTTTTAGTTGAGTCAAAATGTGGATCAATCATCATTCTTGTACAAGGATCTGATCCACACTTAATTTTCTGTACTAGAATCGATTAGAGTTAGAATCAATGGGTTAAATCCCCAATTCTGTAAAACGTTACATTGAATTGCTCCTCTGAATAAATTTATTTTCACAAAAAAATAAATGTGTAAAAACAAATCTTGCATATCCTTTGTAATACCCACATGGCAGATCAATTAGCGCATTTTCAATGGAATGTGTTATCAACATAAATACATGGTCATACTAACTTTCGAACAACTCCAACATTGTCGCTTTTCATCATTCTATTTCGAAATTATTTGAAAGGATTCAATTCGTTTTGAGACTCATGGCCCGTATGATTGATATGAGTTACGAAAATTTACATTTTTCATGTCCATAAAGTTCACCACCCATCCAATAGTTAGAACCATAACAACTTTGGCTTTTGGGTTTGACTTGATTAATTAAGGACAACTATGATAGTGGTTGAGTTAACATTTTATGCCCTTAATTCATCATCGTTCGAGTCGATTAGTTGTGGGTTTGAGTATTGGCATGTTTACTATCGCCTATTGATATTGCAGAAGCGCTACTTGCCATACGGGGGCTTGTCCTGGGGGCTATGATCACTACCATGGAGCTAAGGGTGTTAATTAGTTTGGTTTCGATTTAAACGGTGCAGATTGATTCGGTTCACATTTATTTGACTAAAATCATAACCGCACCATTTACTAAACGGTTCCACTTTTTGAAACCGTGATCATTTAGGAAACAGTTTCGGTTTCTACGATTTTTAAATGGTGTCGATTTCACAATTTTAAATGATTTCGGTTTCAATTTATTTCATACGGTTTGTAAAACGGTTCACAATCGGTTTGTTATAACTTGCAACCATTTATAAACTGAAGATCATAAGCTTATCAAAAAATAATTTGCAACCACAAATAAGATATTCTATATTAACGATTGTATGTCTTAATTTGATAATCTAGTGTTATTTCTTTGCATGGTCATTCTCAAACATTTAGAACTAATATCATACAACATCAAAATCTAGTATTCTACAGCATAAAATATTAAAATGATAGGTGGTTCAGCCAAAACACCCCATCTATGATAACATAATAACATAATAACATCTATGGATTACAAGTTCATGATATAAAGCCTAAACTTTAACTGAATTACAATAAATCATACCAAATCATGATGGGCATTTAATTTAATTATTAATTGTTATACGGATTACTGCTCCTTCTTTATTTAATTATTATACGGATTAATCGGATCGGTTTAAATGGTTTTAAACGGTTTCAATTTGGTTTGAAACCAACGGGTTCCGAGGTTAAAACGACCCAACCCGTTTAGCTAATTGGCCTAAAATTTGAAACCATAATCGTACATTTACTAAACAGTTTTGCGGTTTCAGTGTAAATAGATCGATTCGATTTCAATAAACGGTTTCGGTTACAAATTCACATCCTTACATGGAGCACCCTTCTTTCTTTATCCCCCCCCCCCCAAAAAAAAGTTAACATTTTATGGGAAAAGGGTTCACTCCATTACTTGAGTACAATTTCGGGTAAATGAGGGAAGGCCCTTTCTAATCTAGGTATAGTAGTGGGGGCATCAATGACATTTCATCTCTTACATGAACAACGATATGTGAGGAGGCTTGCAATCTCATTCTTGGGCTAGTGGTATACAAATATTTTGTCTGTATTTTATGCTTCATTCGTGGTAAAACATTTGTATATTATTTTTATGTGAGTTTTAAATTATGCAAAGTCTTTAACATTGAACTATTATAATTCAAAAGACTCGGCAATAAACTTTCGCCTACTAGAGTTAAACGATAAGAGAGAAGTAAATGATACAAAAGGTATTGACTTCAATGGTAATATTGAACAAGGTGTAAAATAATGTGAATGCCCATTAGCCCATGACATTATAATTTTGAAGACGTAGCACTCATTTTCGAAGTCTTAAATCTACCAAAAAAAAGAAAACTTCAAAATATGAAAACATCAACTACAAACTATTTTTTATAAATATGATTTTCATTGACTCCATTTTAATTACAAGTCAAATATTGAATCAGTATAAAATCAACTAAATCAGTTGGAAATCGATTAGATTCATCCAAACTCATGCCAGCTCGATCAAACTCAATACATAGAATCATGGTTAATCAAAGTCGAATTAACTGATTACATTGACTTCATGTTGAAAATGTTGACCGCCAAAGCTCCAAACTAGAATCTAATGTTTTCTTAGTAATCATAGTGAATGTTTATTCGGGTTAAAAAAAAAAAAGTGAATGTTTATAACTAAAAGAAATATTTCTTTGCTTTTGATATTATATATATATATATATTTGATAATAATGGTATATTGGTTTAAAATTGTGAGATTGGAATATTGGATTTCATTTCATTCATATTATTGTGTGTGAAATGGGCAATGACAATAAGGAAAGTTCACTCGATTGAGTTGAGCTTGACTAGGGAAACTCACTACCGTTAGAAGAAAAAATACACAATTATTTATGTACTTAAAAACTGTAGTAACATTTTTTTAGAAAAAAAAGCCCTTTTCACAAGGTAAAAAATACATGTAAAACAGAATAAAGAAACAATCATACAACGCAATGATACACACATGTTTTGCAAAGATGCTTACCAACCATGAAGAAATAAGAACAATGTTACCAATAATAGAGATAAGATTACAAGCTCTCTTCTTCATGCCTTTTCGTGTTTATAAAGAATTAACATTAAGTATAATAATTACTAGCACAACAATATATATGGAAACAAAGAAATTTTTTCGTAACTACCTCTATGTAAACCCTACAAAATTTTTCTCAATAGCTACCACCCCAACCCTTGCATAGAACCACCTTAGAAGGCCATAACCTTTTATTTTACGTCATTTATTTTTATTTTTTATTTTTTAAAGTTGAGATACAAACAAAAGAACCAGAACATACAAGACCTCATGAGGCCAAACAAGAAACAAAGCTAGGCTAAGTTTGGACCCAAAAAACCCTATGAGGAAAAGCCGGCCCAAACAGAAAATTATAAAACGAAGATTTCTAGGGTTTGATGTTCCTCCGTGTAACCTGACTATCAAAGAGCTTAAGCGGGGAGAAGGATTGCCGTCTTCACTCGTCGCAGCAATGGTGATTACTCTCGTTTAACACTTCATCTAGGGTAGCTTTTTAGTTAATGTTTCGTTTTATTTATTGGATCCGCTCTCTTATTGCAGATTATTCCAGAGAAGAATCGGAGAGAGATTTCCAAGTACCTCTTTCAAGGTTACTCTTTCTAGTTGCTTTTTGTTGATTTACACCCTTTAGGTTTCTTTATTTTCGATTTATTTGTCGATTTCTCAATTGGAATCGTTCTGTTTATCTGCAGAGGGCGTTTGCTATGCTAAGAAGGACTTCAATTTGGCGAAACATCCCGATATCGATGTACCAAATCTACAAGTCATCAAGTTGATGCAAAGCTTCAAATCGAAGGAGTACGTCCGTGAGACTTTTGCTTGGATGCACTATTACTGGTACCTCACGAACGATGGTATTGAATTCCTTCGGACATACCTCAACCTCCCATCTGAGATCGTCCCCGCTACACTGAAGAAATCCGTTAAGGCCCCCGGTAGGCCAATGGGTGGCCCTCCTGGTGATCGCCCCCGGTAATTAGTCTTCTGCTATATTGGTCTTTGGCTGTATCCTATTTGTTAGTTGTGAACCATAAAAAATATAGGCAGAAAAGGTAGGGATTCTAATCTGTTTTCCGAATGCAGTGGGCCGCCAAGGTTTGAGGGAGATCGGCCTAGATTTGGCGACCGTGATGGGTACCGTGGAGGACCTCGAGGACCTCCAGGAGAGTTCGGTGGTGAGAAGGGAGGAGCTCCACCGGAATACCAACCGGCATTTAGGGTAAAACTATATTTATAATCCTTTGCTAGCATTAATCATGCATGTCATTAGCCTCTGTTGTTCATCTGTAAACATGCTGTTGTTCTTAAGGTGGCTTCATACTTTTAGCACCAGCAGTGTATTAGGAATCGTGGGTAGAGGGAATGTATCTATTGTTTTACCTCCCTTAACCCTAATGGGTATTAAATGTAGGGTTTCCCACCATAGGGTGCCTGGCTTATTTACATTCTCAAAATTGAGCCTAATAATCACTTCCTATTGTATACATCTCTCCACATAGTACGGACAATAGGAAGATCAATTTAGTAGTAAATTATTTGTATTACCAATCCATGATTTTTAGTTTTGTGAATCATTGTCTGAATTTTTTGTCCACTTATCTGTAGATTGTTTCAGCAAATCAAAGATTGTCTTCTGTTCATTTTGAGAACAATTAGAGTCATTGCTTGACAAAGAATCAGTTGTTTTCAAGGTTGATTGTTAGATTCAATTTCTGTTCACAATTTTTGAACATAGGCTATACCTGTTCCAAAGTTTGGACTTCTCCATGGTCAATATTTGTGAATTTGTTTATCTCTACACTAAAACTTTATGACCAAAAGGAAGCAAATGAAACCAAAATGAAAAGTGATAAGACTTCTAGTTGGATAATTGGATTGTGACATAAAGGTTTTGATTCGTGTCTCTCTACTTAAGTTACTCTAAATTAAGAGTTTTATTTCTGGATCATATGTTCCGGTTATGAATTCAGTCACAGGATTCAAATCGTGAACCTTGCAAGTACTCAAACCATTGAATTTCTGCCCAAATAGGTTCAGGAACTGACCGAATGGAAACTTGGAAGAGTCGCCATTGTTGCTTTTGTTGTTTTCCATGTTGAACATCCCCCCACCGGTTGAGGTTATTGATTGCTACTTTTGAAGAAGAAATTTTCTTTTACCTTCGTTTCATAGTCTCATCCTACTTTGCTGTTTAAATTTCAGACGGTGATAGGGACTTTTTTTATAATTGCTTAACATGATATATTGTTTTTACGTCTTTGTTCTTTGAGATGTTTTGCGCTATTGGTTTTATACAACTTCCTGAGGGTCTTTAGTGTTACAAAAATCATACAAACTCTGTGTTTGACAAGTAAAAATGATTGGATACACTTCACTGGGTAGAGTTTGAATGGTCCTTGGTATCATCTCAACAAAATTGGGAATATATAGTTTCATGCTGTCCAATATTTTTGCCCTTCTGGAAAAAGGTCTTCATGTTTTAGGACTCGTCTTTTGAGAATTTTCTTGTAGGTCTTCAGGTATAATTTTATTACTAACTTACAATGCCTTTTGGCTTGGCCAAGTGTTGATTATTGTGACAATGCTTCACATAGGCACACTATAGTATATAATCATGGATTGAGTTTTCCTTCACTCTTTCCTCCACCGATGGCAATCATTGTGTGCTTGGATGTGTTTTTGGGAACAGTGGAGGCCATTTCAGACCTCCTCCAAAGAATTTTTTTTTTTGTTGGGGTGGATTCTTGGAAAACTTTCCCCTATTCTTATACTACCGTTTTTTATTTTCTTAAAATTTTTTTTTTTGGTAATTTTATATGTTTGAAATTTCAACGTCATTCACAATTATTTACGTATTTCAGCTTTGGTGATCCTTTCATCAATGTTCTAAGAGCCACACTTGAACTTTGCAGGGCCCTGGTGGAAGATCTGGAGGATTTGGCCGTGGGGGTGGTGGTTATGGTGCAGGTCCTGCTAGCTCTAGTGTTGCTTAGGA
>NC_056562.1:35639524-35659824 GCF_013358625.1 Macadamia integrifolia
TTTAATTGCGTGGCTTGCGTCTTTAAATTCTTAGATGACGAATGGTTAGGACGTTATTTTAGATACATATGTTTAGGACGGTAATTAGAATTAGATCACAGCCATTAATCAGTTCACTTTCGCATTATTAAAAGAAATAAAAAATAAAGTGGCTGCTCTCCCTGTGTTCGACCCGTAGCTACACTGATCCGTACGCTTGCGGTTACATTTTAAATCTCAAACATGACATAAAGGTTTTGATTCGTGTCTCTCTACTTAAGTTACTCTAAATTAAGAGTTTTATTTCTGGATCATATGTTCCGGTTATGAATTCAGTCACAGGATTCAAATCGTGAACCTTGCAAGTACTCAAACCATTGAATTTCTGGCCAAATAGGTTCAGGAACTGACCGAATGGAAACTTGGAAGAGTCGCCATTGTTGCTTTTGTTGTTTTTCATGTTGAACATCCCCCCACCGGTTGAGGTTATTGATTGCTACTTTTGAAGAAGAAATTTTCTTTTACCTTCGTTTCATATTCTCATGACTCTCATCCTACTTTGCTGTTTAAATTTCAGACGGTGATAGGGACTTTTTTTATAATTGCTTAACATGATATATTGTTGTCACGTCTTTGTTCTTTGAGATGTTTTGCGATATTGGTTTTATACAACTTCCTGAGGGTCTTTAGTGTTACAAAAATCATACAAACTCTGTGTTTGACAAGTAAAAATGATTGGATACACTTCACTGGGTAGAGTTTGAATGGTCCTTGGTATCATCTCAACAAAATTGGGAATATATAGTTTCATGCTGTCCAATATTTTTGCCCTTCTGGAAAAAGGTCTTCATGTTTTAGGACTCGTCTTTTGAGAATTTTCTTGTAGGTCTTCAGGTATAATTTTATTACTAACTTACAATGCCTTTTGGCTTGGCCAAGTGTTGATTATTGTGACAATGCTTCACATAGGCACACTATAGTATATAATCATGGATTGAGTTTTCCTTCACTCTTTCCTCCACCGATGGCAATCATTGTGTGCTTGGATGTGTTTTTGGGAACAGTGGAGGCCATTTCAGACCTCCTCCAAAGAATTTTTTTTTTTGTTGGGGTGGATTCTTGGAAAACTTTCCCCTATTCTTATACTACCGTTTTTTATTTTCTTAAAAAATTTTTTTTTTGGTAATTTTATATGTTTGAAATTTCAACGTCATTCACAATTATTTACGTATTTCAGCTTTGGTGATCCTTTCATCAATGTTCTAAGAGCCACACTTGAACTTTGCAGGGGCCCTGGTGGAAGATCTGGAGGATTTGGCCGTGGGGGTGGTGGTTATGGTGCAGGTCCTGCTAGCTCTAGTGTTGCTTAGGAGGCAGATGTCTCACAAATGCTTAATTTTGGCTGTTATAGTGAGCAGTATAAATCCTGTAGTGGTCATTTGTTGACATTAGTTTTTGTGTCTTTTTTTTAATGGGTTGTACTCAGTTGAGTTTGACAAGTGACCTATAATTATATTTCATGGCACCAGTTACCTATAATATTGTTGATGTTGAAGTTTACGGATTGGATTGAAACTCAACATCTGGTTTCCTTGCAACTCTGCTGAGTACTAGATTGCTTCCTCTGTTTTGGCTTAGATGGGAATTAGTTTAAGAAAGATAGAAACTAGTGTGCTATCATTGTGCAACAATCTCAAACTCTTAATATGGTAGTCAATTTTAAGGTGATTCCTGCTCGATGGCAGAAGTTGAGAGCCAACGAAGGAAACATTCTCCCTACTACTTTTCTAATATCGTTTGATTTGATTTTAATTACTTTCCCGTTATTCCCCTTGCCACTGAACTGATCCGGGCTCATCTTCTGTGGGGAGGGAATCTGGCGGACATTGGCGGATCAAAATCTTCTGATCTTCTGTTGTGAGTGGCAGTAAAGATCCAACGGATGGGAGGTGCATGTCAATATGTGCATGCCAAGACTTTCCCGAGTCTTGGGCTTAGAGTCTTGGCATGCACCTCAGGCATTGGATCGGCAGGCGATTTTGGTGACAATACCTTTACTGGCGTTCAACTGTAGGCAGAACCATCTTATCTTCATGAACGAAAAGTTGATTGGCTCACATAGTGAGTTGATGAGCGTATTTTATGAAATAAGATGAAAAAAAGCCTTCTCGAACAGGGATATGTAGACACCATCACATTACTCTTCAAGAAATGGAATGGAAGGAATACTGTAAACTTCAAGGTTGATGCTCCATTAGCACCAATTGTGTCTACACTAATACGAAGCAAATAGGTTTTCTCACTCTCGGGATTCTTTGTATCCCCTGCAATGACTCTATTGCTTCCTCTTCTAATTTCCACACTGCTATCTCTTGACCCCTGCACAAATATTTGACAGTCTTAACCTTCCAACCCTTGCCCTCTAGTTTTTGTTTATTTTTTATTTTTTTGGTAAAGCACACTAGAGTGGCTATTTGCTGCTCTTTATGCAACTTCAACATTGCTTGATAGGCCACAAGTACCAATTAGAGTTCCCCATCCAGCTTAGCCAGGCCTGAAAGGCATTTTCCTTACGAAGTACTCCGTGCCTCATCAAGTCACTCCATATCTCACAAGACATTAGATCATTGGAGTTGTCAATTCCTCCGCGGCCAATGTTTGTATAAACCAAAGAAGTTGTAACGATTGATGTTCTATCGACCCATTTACAATGAGATTGCCATGACTTGTCTTAATACACTAGGAAGAGTAATATGTCGTAAGAAGAGAAGAAAGACAAAGAGGAAGTCCAGAATAACCTCACTCTCTCGGAGAAAATGTTCAATTAGAGATGAAATCCCAGATTACAGCATCTCACGCTATGTAAGAATATGTATGACCCAGAAGAAAGACAAACCCCAAACTGTTAAAAAAGTAAAGGGGTTTTGGGGGGTTTATAATTCTTGTCCAATTACATTCTTCTATTCTTGCCTATGCAAACACTGAAACATCCTCATAGCACTTTTTCTCTTGATAAGGGATTTCAGTCGATTTCCTCCATTTTGCTTTCCTCGTCGCCTTCCCCCTCCATGGTGGGAATATCAGCGTCCTCACCCACTGCCTCTTCCTCCTCGATGTTAAGGCCCAACTTCAATATCATGTGAATCCTTGCAGCGTGAGTGTTGGGGTCATCGAGACTGAAACCAGAAGTCAAGAGGGCAGTCTCGAAGAGCAACAGCACCAGATCATTAACTGACCTGTCACTCTTATCAGCCTCATATCTCTTCCGCAGCTCCTCCATGATGACATTGTCTGGGTTGATCTCCATTGTCTTCTTGCTAGTCATGTAAGAGATCAAGCTGCTGTCTTTCAAAGGTTGGGCTTTCATGACTCTCTCCATATTAGCTGTCCAACCGTTCTCACCAGTCACTAAGCAGCAAGGTGAATCAACAATCCTGTCGGAAACCACCACCTTCTCCACCTTGTCATCGAGGATGCGCTTGATCTTCTTACAGAAATCATCAAATGACTTTCTCTTCTTCTCTTTTTCCTTCTTTTCTTCCTCGGAATCTTCATCAAGTTTCAGCCCCTCTTTCGTTGCCGACACAATCTTCTTCCCATCATACTCCTTCAATTGGTCGACCACAAACTCATCGATGGCATCGATCATGAAAAGTACTTCGTAACCTTTCTTCTTGAGTCGCTCTAGGAATGGGGAGTTCTCAACAGCCTTCTTGCTCTCACCACTGATGTAATAGATATCCTTCTGGCGGGCCTTCATCCTGGTGACATAGTCCTTCAAACTTGTCATCCCGTCACCACTCTTAGTCGAGTAGTAACGGAGAAGGTCTGACAGCTTTTCCCTGTTCTGGCTGTCTTCATGGATACCCAACTTAATGTTCTTGGAGAATGCATCGTAAAATCTGGCATAGTCCACCTTGTTCTCCGCAATCCCCAAGAACATTTCTATGCATTTCTTCACGAGGTTCTTCTTAATCACTTTCAGAATCTTGTTCTGCTGAAGCATTTCACGAGATATGTTGAGTGGCAGATCGTCAGAATCAACAACACCCTTCACGATTTCAAGGTACTGCGGGATCAGCTCCTCACAGTTATCCGTTATGAAGACCCTCCGAACATGGAGTTTGATGTTGTTCATCTTCTTCCTCGTGCCAAAGAGGTCGAAGGGAGCCCTCTTAGGAACGAAAAGGATGCCTTAAATTCGAGCTGCCCTTCCATGGAGAAGTGCTTTACAGCAAGGTGATCGTCCCAGTCGTTGGTCAAGCTCCGGTAGAAGGATGCATACTCTTCCTTGGTGATCTCCTCTGGCTTGCGCATCCAGATAGGCTTCTGCTTGTTAATGAGTTGCCACTCGTGAGACACCTCCTTAACCTTCTTCTTCTTCTTGTTGGACTTGCGGTCCTTCTCTTCATTTACGACCTCGACATCACCTTCCTCTTCTTTCTTGATTTCATCGTCTTCATCATCAGTAACATACTTCTCTGTTGTCTTTTCCGTCCAGAGGTAGATAGGATAGCTGATGAACCCGGAGTGCTTCTTCACGAGATCATTCAATTTTCTCTCTTCCAGGTACTCCAGCTGTTTTAAGAAGTCATCAACCGAGAATTGGTGGCAACATTACATTAAACCAAAGTCAAGATAAACTTCGAAGTCACAATAACTTTATCCGCAACGAGGTAGGACGAGTAGAATCCAACTCCAAATTGACCGGTCATACTCAAATCAACTCCAGACTGTAATGCCTCCATGAATTCCTTGGTTCCAGACCTTGCAATTGTTCCCAAATTGTTCACCAAATCTGCGTAAAACATTAATTTCGATCGGTGGTGACTAATCAAAGAAACAAGAACTCAGATATAAAGAAAATGATACATTACCTGTTTTGGTCATGCCAATGCCGCTGTCTATAATAGAAACCGTCTTGTTAGCCTTGTCAGAAACAAGCCTAATGAAAAACTCTGGTTGCGCATCAAGCTTGCTATTGTCAGTCAGCCTTTGGAACCGGATCTTGTCCAATGCCTGAAACGAGGTCAAGATTCAGAAACAACTATCGGATTTCACAGAGAAAGAGACATTATAATATCAAACGAACTCGAAGAGATTTGTGATGGAAAGAAAGCAAGAAACGAAAGACTGACATCCGAGGAATTGCTGATGAGTTCTCGAAGGAAAATCTCCTTGTTGCTGTAGAAGGTGTTGATGATCAGGCTAAGAAGCTGGTTGATCTCCGCCTGGAAGGCGAAGGTCTGCGCTTCTCCTGTGTGGACATCCGCCATTGCAGATGATCTCGACAGATCAAAGAAGAAAGGAAGAATCAAGAACGAAACCGATTGCCTGGAGTAAGAAACGAGGGTTTTCTCTGAACGCTATTCGAATGCCTTTCGATCTAAAATGCAAGGTTAGAGGAGAGTGCAGAGGATATTTATAGGGTAGAGTGGGGTGGGGTGAAGAGTTTCTGGTATTTCCTTCACCCATTGTGGAGGGAAACTTTCTCCCATTCCTTTCTTCAGTGTTCTTCTACCCCCTTCCGTTCGCGACTTCTCGTATTCGCTCTCTTCCTTTGCATATGTTTGAAAATGTTCGTGTGAACTGTAGGCCTAGGGAAAGAGTGTTCAGATTAGGAGCCTATCGATGCTATTTGCTGTTAGATAGGAATGAGGTGGAGAAATATCTCGAAGAAACGTACGTTTTGATTGGAGCATATCGGATATTTTTTTCCAAATTCACATCCGTCAATGCTCAATCTGTATCCTAAAAGGTTCTGTTTTGGTGTGACTTCCACAATCATGAAACCCTTTCTGTTAAAATCATTTCTCAAACAATTGGATCTAAGAAACAATTTTTTTTCAAAGGGAAATATTCTGTGTCCGGAAGTGTAACCTATATTCCTAAACCGCTCTATCTTTCTCTTCCCCTCCTCTGAAATGAGCTCTTTGCCTCTTGGGAATGATTATTTTTCAGGGATAATGATTGGGTGTTTCTTGCCGTTATAGGCTATAATCCTCGAGCCGAAACACTGTCCTAAAAAATGGACAAAATAACAAAGATATAATATATATATATATATATATATATATTCTTTCTAATAGGATCAAAAGTTAAAACATCCAAAATCGAAAATTAGTCTCAATGATATTTGAAATAAAATAGAAGCATATCATATTCAAAAGTATATTCAGCCAAAAGGTTTAATGCTTCTCTTTTCTTGTAATATTTATCTTGGCAAGAGTTCCTCGTTGTTCGATTTATTTGAATAACATTTCATTTTTGTCCCTCCCAAAAAAAAAAATGCTTCTCTTTTGATGACAAATAAAAATTAGTCCTTCTAGGCATTAATTCTAACAAAACAACATTCTAGCCCTTAGATCCTCTACCTACCAAGTCAGGTCATTTGAGTCGTGACATATTTGGAGGATGCATTGAAAATGTGTTCATTTATCTTGCATCAATGTCAAATGGCACAACC
This sequence comes from Macadamia integrifolia, assembly GCF_013358625.1. NCBI lineage: Eukaryota > Viridiplantae > Streptophyta > Magnoliopsida > Proteales > Proteaceae > Macadamia > Macadamia integrifolia. The sequence goes on from NC_056562.1 coordinate 35,645,970, forward strand.
CTTCCTTAAAAGTCTTCATAGGAAACCAAATAAGGTGCTTTTCAACCATGATTATGATTAAAATTTCGCAATAGTTTCTAAACATTCAAGGTCTCTGGTTTCTTTCTTCTAAGTTACTCTTTTTTATAGTATGGGAGAGGGTTCTTTTTGACGCCTCGGTGCGGTGAAGAACGGGGCAGGGGGTGGGTTACGAATTTGATAATAAGGGTTTTGGACGGAGAGTGAGTGGAACCCATGGTTTATGTGAGTGGGTGTGCGAAAGGATCCACTAAGGATTCAGAAAAAGATAAATAAATAAATAAATAAAATAAAATAAAAAGAAGAGTTTTATGAGATTCATTAGAGGATGACCTATCTAAGAAGGAATCTATAAAATCCTGCTTAAGTCCTGCCCCACAAACTACTAAGCTAACAAGAAATTGATCATTTTTCTATTTCATACCATCTCATTTTGATGAAAAATCTCTCAACGTAAAATAAATAATGGAAGATAGTTCTTTGAGCCACCAAGGGAGGGTGCTTTAGCCCAAACACACTCTTTTTCTTTCTTCTCCTCACATGAAATGACTCGTTGCCATCCTATGTATGAAACTGTTTCATTAAACCTTATTAGTGTGCTCTTATGTCATTTACTCAAAAGTTAGGTAATCTTTGACATAGTATTTTCCTTGTCATGGTTTACATAATCTGTTGGAAATTTATATTTAATTTCATTATTTTTTTTTTAAGGTTGTTCCAAGTGATTTTGTTTAAGAAAACTGATTTCATATAGGATCGATATGGTATAGGCAAAGTTTGTTCTTAGACTCATCTTTCTTGAATCCATTGTTTATTGGGGGGTCCATTTAAGAAAAGCTAAATAAGTTTATGATAAGGTCATATGTAAACATGTTTTCTCACCATAAATAGTCAAGTTTTTAGATCGTCGATCAGCTTGTGATAATCATTAGTATGTTTTATTTTTTTTGGTAGCAATAACCATTAGATCGCTCTCTACAAGGCTGACCGCATAGCTAGGAAATCCTATAAGAATGGGACTGTTATTGGATTGATGCTTCTTCACAATTAAATGTTTACTTCTTTGTCTTGTTTGTGCAGTCTATTTTATTTATGGGACAAATTTTTTTATCTGATAACAGCCCTTGCACCAGAGGCACCATGTCCTCTAGGAGGAACCGTCCATGTGTTTGGGCGCAGGGCTGCTTTCTGATAAAGAAGCCTCGTATGGTAAGCGACGCGTCTACAACCAAGATAGTGGGGTATGTCAAGACTTGAACTCATAACCAGTCGACTCGAGCAATGATAGGTTGAGGGCATTTTCACCACTAGGCTACCAACCCCATTGGTAAACAATGTAGCTAGGCTTGGGCAATGGTTGATTGATATGGTTCAAGAGGATTTTTCTTAGTACAAGTATATTAGAAGAATTAAGGCACTGAAGGTATGTAGGCTGAAAATGACTTGGGAATAAATGAGAAAATATATGAATGACTTTGGTTATTTTGGCTTTTAAGCAGAGTAGAATAGAAAAAATAAGATCTATGTATATACATAGGGAAAAGGTTGGGTATATCACCGGTATATCGCAAACTAGCACCCATTGTATCTATCTTTCTTTTCCCCTTTTTGAAATGATCTATATATCTTTCTCATATGATATCTCATCATGTGATCCCATTGGTGTTATCCACTAGCATACATAATATCAACAACATACTTATTTTTTTTTAATAAACATAAGATCTATATAATCCATCCATTGGGAGCAGGCTTAGTTGATTTGACTTTGGTTGACAATTTATTTTCTTGGTAGAAACTCTTCACAACAAATTGTTCCTTTAGAAAATTTAAATTATGTTCCTTCTTATTACCCTTGCAACCAAACAGACATTAAACTAGTTGATGGGCCATTTGGTTGGCAATTTCACTGACCCGATGGGGGCTCGGCCCCTTGGGTCTTCGTCAACTCTTTTCCTCAAATATTTTGTTCGCTTTTAAGCCATAGAAAGAACAATTTAAAAGATAAGATGAAAGATCAACGATTGGGGGACCCATTAGGTTGTGTTTGGTTGCATAATTCATTGGAGTTATCTTTCTGTTTTGGCATAGATTCAGTAGAGAGTGGTTTTGATGAATGACATTTATTTTTTAGTGATTCATAGGAATTGTTTGGTTACCCATAATTCTATTATGTATTTCTACTTGAAAACTGTTTGGTTGACCTAAATCTGTGAGAATGATTCTATAGAATCAGTCAGTAAAAACTGTTTGGTTACTTAATATGTCAGTTTGATTCTTTGGATTCAATCTAAAAAAACTATTTAGTTATTCTAACTCCATCAGTTGGTAGTATTTAAAAATAAGTTATTAAAAAAAAAAAAAAAAAAAGAATACATTTGAACCTAGAGATTTATCTCTCATCTTTCTACCCTATACACATAGGCTTTTAAACCATGTTTTCAATAGAGAAAATGGTGCATTTTCGTTGTTGGGTTAAAGTATCTCAAAGTGTAATAACAGCCCCACTAGAATACATTTGTACCTAGAGATTTATCTCTCGTCTTTCTACCTTATACCTCTCTCACGTAATAAATAGTGAAGCCCACATTAACACATACCCTCCCTCCCCTATTCTACCTATTTGAGAAATTTTATTGGAGGAGTTATTGGAGGCATAACATGAATTTGAAATTGTTGGGACNAGTTATTGGAGGCATAACATGAATTTGCAATTGTTGGGACAGAAATAAGTACCAACTGCAAGAAAGCATTTGCAAGAGGTATAATAGCCAGAAGCCTTACTTGAGAAGATTATTGGAGGGACAAAGGTCCTCTAAAGTCAACTTCCAGATATTTACCAGAAAATCTTGATGCACAGGTCAGGCGACTTATTTGAATGCCTCTCCATGTTAAGGATAGGAAGATCTTGACTTGGAAATAACAAGTTGCTGTATTAGTCATTTTCATAGAGTTTTACAACTCTTTTGTCTTCATTGTGGTAGATCACCATTATGTTTCTAATAATTTAGTGGGAGAAGAACCTTTCCATCATATTCATTCCACATATAAATGAAAATAAAAAACCTTTCCATCCAACAACGAGCAAGTCTTGCCAAGGACCTAAACACCAGCTGCTCATAGCTACCATCCACATTACAATCATATATTAAAAAAGAAACTGTGTCCTACCAAATCCAGGGTATATTGAAAAAAAAATTTCACAATCTTAAATCCGCAATTTCAAAATAACATCATCAAAATAAAAAGAAACATTAACCATCATCAGTTTAAATCATTGGTTTGCAACGCCATCTGGCAACACCATCTCCAAGACTTTCATCTTGTCTTCCTCTTTTGCTTCTAGGAAAAGGATTGCTAAATCCCTATTTTGTAGGAGGAATTGTTTTGCCCTAAAGCACTTTTGGAAATCCAATCCAGGAATTGCATCTATTGTAGAGTTCAATTTTTTACCTAGATTAGTAAGTGGGTCAGACTGGATCAATTCACTTGTAGCAGATGCAATCAACTTGAGAGAACTCCCAATTTTTTTAGCTCTGGTCATGGTTTTAAGTATCTCCGATACCGATACGATACCCTTCGATACGTATCTTAAATTTAGGCGACCGATACGATACACATCGATACGATGCATGAAATTTTTAAAATCCTTTCGTATCGATATATATCCTACAATACATACCGATATGCATCAATACACTACTAATACACATCGATACGATACGATATGCCTCGATACTACTATGAAAATTATAAAATTGAGGTAAAATATACGTTTCAGTATGTATTGGTACGTATCGGTATGTATCGATCGGTACGTATCGGTATATATTGACACGTATCGGTGAATATCAATATATATCGATATGTCTCGGTGAGTATCAATACGTATTGGTGAGTATCGGTATATACCGATACAGTGTGCTATGGTCATATAATGGCCAAGATGGGTAATTTTTCAGAAAAACACGATTTTTTGAAGGGTTTTTGTTCCAAAGTTGTTGTCAGTCATATTTCTCTCTAACTAAAGTGGAAATCAAGGTTGGGAACAAGGATTTTACATTTATGGGACAACTATAAACCTTGAATTCCTAGTACGATACCCTCAATTTAGTGTTTATGCGTAATACATGTTATCAATAGTTTTTTTTAACAAACTCTTTATGCAAAAGTGTTTAAAAAAATGTTTCCTATCCATTTATATGTGTATCTTTAACGTATCTTAGTGTATCTCCGATATGATACGATACTCTCCGATACGTATCTTAATTTTGGCCGATCGATACGATGATCGATACCGATACTTTAATCCTTGGCTCCGGTCTTCTTTTTCTTCTCCCTAGAAGTTGAGGCATTGGAACGAGGCCTATCACGAGTTCGGGACATACTCTCAACTGGAGTTGAAGGGACACTTGTCTGATCATAAAAAACTGTTTCTTCCTGCTCAACCTCCAAGTCATGTAATTCCTCAAGAGGGACTGGATTGGCAAAGGCATCATCATGGATAGCATCAGATGGGTGACTTGAATCATTCCCATTAGCAACTTCGTTTCCTAACCATGCAGTTGTTGCCAAATGAACCGAAAGGACTCTGTGCTCTTTCCAGTACATTTGTTCATTTCTCTGAAAAAAAAATACAATTCTATGTCATTAGTGGTAACAAAGAATAATTTAAACATAGAAGTCCTAAAGTAACATCTAATTTCATGTTATTACTTGGGAGATGGCAATACCTTCAATTCATTCAAAAAATGTTGGGGCGCATTGAATCTTGATTCTGCTTCTTTCCAACCCATCCCAGAAGTTTTTTGGAGATCACATAAAGCCCCAAGTCTTGCTTTCCAAATTCTATAATGGTTCCTCACTTGCTCCCATTCAAATTTCAGCTAGAATCTATCATTGATAGAAAGTGTAACAGCCTGCCATATTGGTTTCTTAAGACCATTGTCTCCACTTTTCCCATCTCTCTTGATTTTACATAGATAATCTAGCATAAAATGTGAAACTTCACTAGGCCAGATTGCTATGTCACGTCCTTTGGACTGTGTTCCTTCGTCCGTTGGGGAAGAAGAGGTTGAATCTAGTAGAGAAAGGGGAACTCCAAATCTGAACAGCAGAGTAGCAATGGGAAGAGCAAGGAGGTCGTCTTGCTTCAGGGTCAGCGTTGAAGTCTGGCCATGGGCAGTGGCGTCGAGGAGATGAAGAATGTTGCCCGATTTTTGTAATTCTCCTAAAAGACTATTAAACAACAATTATTTATATGAGGGTTAGAAATATGTGTGTCAAAAGTGAGTTTTGCTATTTACCCTAATTCTTATATGAACAACAATTTAGCTTTAATGGGTGTTTCAGAAGAATTAGTGTGTTTAAGTAGAAACACCTTCTAAAACAACCAAACATTTTAAAAAACAGAGAACCGTGTTTCACTGGAAAGACTCTCCAATGAATTATGCAACCAAACACAACCTTAGCAAAGTGACACTTTGTGCTAAAGGTGTTAATTTAAAATCGGTATTGAAAATCAAAACCGAAACTGAATCAAATTATCTTTTCTAAAACTGAATAAGGAATCAAGAAAAATTATATTTTTTTTTTACCATTTAAATAATGTGGATGATAAATTTTATTTATTTTTAATGTTTTTGATAAAAGTTTGGTAAATCATGAACGTAAGAGTTAAGGGTTTTTTTTTTTTTTTTTTTTTTGAGCAAAGTTGACCTACACACGTAATATAAGTCCTTAATATAAAACCAAATAAGGAACCCAATTTGAGAAAAATCAAATTCTAACCAAATCAACTTGAATTGAATCAAAACCAAACCAATTGACATCCACTTCATTACCCTCATTTAATTTTCAGTAATCTCTTTACATTAGATGTATTTTAAAATCCTATTTTACTATCACAAAAATAATAGGGAAAATTACATGATTACCCATTTTTGGGTTTCTTTTTACAAAATTACCCACAAAAAGTTTTAGTTAACAAAAATATCCAAAATTAGGTTTGAGTTTACAAAACTATCCACCCAAAGTTTTAGTTAATAAAAATATCCAAAATCAGGTTTGGGTTTACAAAACTACCCAAAATAGTGATTCTTCATCTTCCACATATAATCATGTATTTTTTTTATGACTAAAACCTTGAATGGGTAATCATGTAATTTGAAAGTTTGGTAAATCATGAACCTAAGAGTTAATGCTTTTTTTTTTTAGCAAAGTTGACCTACACACCTAATGTAAGTCCTTAATATAAAACCAAATAAGGAACCCAATTTGAAAAAAATCAAACTCTAACCAAATCAACTTGAATTGAATCAAAACCAAACCGATTGACATCCACTTCATAACCCTCATTTAATTTTCAGTAATCTCTTCACATTAGATGTATTTTAAAATCATATTTTACTATCACAAAAATAATAGGAAAAATTACACGATTACCCATTTTTGGGTTTCCCTTTACAAAATTACCCACAAAAAGTTTTAGTTAACAAAAATACCCAAAATTAGGTTTGAGTTTACAAAACTATCCACCCAAAGTTTTAGTTAACAAAAATATTCAAAATTAGGTTTGGGTTTACAAAACTACTCAAAATAGTGATTCTTCATCTTCCACATATAATCATGTATTTTTTTATGACTAAAACCTTGAGTGGGTAATCGTGTAATTTAAAAGTTTGGTAAATCATGAACCTAAGAGTCAAGGGTTTTTTTTTTTTTTAAGCAACGTTGACCTACACACCTAATATAAGTCCATAATATAAAACCAAATAAGGAACCCAATTTGAAAAAAATCAAACTCAAACCGACATCCACTTCATAACCCTAATTTAATTTTCATTTCAGTAATCTCTTTCCATTAGATGTATTTTAAAATCATATTTTACTATCACAAAAATAATATAACATTATAAAACCAAATTTAAATCAAAACCGAACCGATTGGCACCCACGTTATGAGAAGCGATCGTCCGATTGGGATCATTTCTTGGGGCGCAATAGGGCACCAATGAACACCCTCCAGGCTGTTTGGAGCGGGAGGTTATCCCAGTCTATCATGCTATATCTCCTTAAGCGTAAGGAATCACTGGAACCTAATCCAACCCAGTAAGAACCAAGTCACCGTTCGATCATCTTATGGCTCCGCTTGGTTACAAGCTCACACTAACGAGCTCGGCGCTGGCCGTTTGTGAACCTTAAATTTATAAAGGACTAAATATTATAAAGATTTTCGATGTGGGACAAACAACAAAGCATGACAAGAGATCTTGAAAATGATCTGGTCAACTCATCTGTATCAGTAAGAAATTAAGAAAGGGAGATATTTTTTCAATTGTGGTTTTGATAATTATCACATGTTCTAATACTTGGGTCAGGCATGAACATAGATTAGCTTCCATGTTATTAAACTGAAATTTCCATGCTGATGGTAATGGTGGTGATCTAGCAGCGGAAGAAAATTGGAACTGACACACTAGACCTTGGCCTGGTGGTCAGGGTTTTAAAAATCTGTGAATCAGCCGAACAGAGACGAAGAGAGATTAGTAAGAAAGAAAAGGGAGAAGAGCAACTTGTTCACTCTCGCTGATTAGAGATGAAGAGAGAGGATTTCGATTTTGACATGAAATCCCTTCACCCATTGGATTGACAAGTGCCACATGTCAGCAACCGAAACCCTTTCTGCCAGGCCTCTGCAATTCTGACTCGGCCATAATTGATTAGGAATCAATTGGATTTGACATGAACCCAAGAAATCCAGTCAGAATCAATGTCCAATCTTGATTCTGAATCCAATCCGTTTCCTCAAACCATTGTTAAACCTATTAGAAAGTTAGTGGGCTTTTGGATTCCTTACACAAAGGATGTAAAAAAAATGAGAGGGGTGGGGATGGGTGACGCTTAACATAAAGATTGAATAGCCTCTACAACAGTCATAATTTTTACTCAGCTGTGATTAAGTTCCATCAGCTATCAAGATTCGAACTTAAACAATTTGGGACTATACCTCTATGACTCTCAACATCTCAATACTCTTTCCATGGAGATAGCTCTTCCCATATAATGAGAGCACAAAAAACAAACTTTAACCAATTTGAGAAACTATACTTTTATAACTCTCAACATCACAACACTTCAAATGAGCTTGTTTGCCTCTTAAAATCTCAATCATTTACCACAACTTTGAAGCTATAGCGTGGAAATAGCCATTAGCTTATTCCCTAAACATTACTCACGCCGTTCCTCAACTGTTCTCTACAACTCTACTTTGCCATTCCCCAGCATTAATCATGGCCTCATCGGACACTCCCAACGTTGGCACTGACGTACCTCCATATACATTTCCCTTGTTTTTTTTTTTTTTTTTTTTTTTTTTGTGTTTTTGTTTATGATTCCAACCATTGTAGTACTACCGTTCTCTCTATTAATTCCTTCCTCGAGCAGTTCCACTGCTGCCACTGCTCTGGTATGATCAGTGAGGAAAAAGATCGAACAGATGGCAAGTGTAGTAGGGAGGATGAAGTTGGGGTCACAAGGGCTGGTGGTTTCTGCCTAGGGGTTGGGTTATATGAGCATGTCAAGGTTCTATGGCAATCCGAAGCCACAAGAGGACATGATCGATCTTATCCATCACGCCATTAACAGCGGCATCACCTTCCTTGATACCTCCAACATGTACAGCCCACACACCAATGAAATCCTCCTCGGAAAGGTAATTAATGAAGGGTTCTTCTTCTTCTTCTTCTCTGAAGATTGAAAAGAAAAAAAGGTTTTGATTTTTTTTTTTGGATGGATGGATCAGGCTCTGAAGGGAATAAGGGAAAAAGTGGAGTTGGCGACCAAGTTTGGGGTAGTAATGGATGGAGCAGTGAGGGATGTGAGAGGGGATCCAGCGTATGTGAGGGCGACCTGCGAGGCCAGCTTGAAAAGGCTTCAAGTTGATTGCGTTGATCTCTATTACCAGCACAAGATCGATACCAGAGTCCCCATTGAAGTCACGGTGCGTTTCTAGCTTCTCTGTTATTAGGGGTGTCAATTCCTAAACCGATCGGACCAAACCGATAACAATACGGACCGAACCGAACCGAAGTCTTATTGGTTCGGTTTGGTTTGGTTTGGAGTATTGCAACCCCTAAACCAAACCGAATCGCACCGAAAACCGGATGAACCCAAAACCAAACCAAAACCGAATCGAAACTGAAACCAAACCGATAAGAAACCAAAACACTCTAAAATTCATTAAAAAAATCAAAAATTGCATAGTTTTGTATACATTTGTATGGAAAGTTGAATCCAAACTAGACCAAAAACCAAAACCAACCCGGTTACAAATCGATTTAAGAAACCGAAGACAAACCAAAACCAAACCGCACTGAAACCAAAACCAAACCGAAATCGGAATTTCCTTATTGGTTCGGTTTCGGTTTCAGCTTTCCCACACCGAAACTGACTCAATCCAGACCGAAACTGAGCCGGACTGACCGATTGACACCCCTATCTGTTATTTTGGAGCCCATTGATCATTTGTAACACTACATTGATCAGTAATCAATATACCAATTAAATGCAAAAAAGATAATGTTGATTGCTACAAGCATGCAGGAACTCTTCCATGTTAGGATCCTTTGTATCACTCAACTCATTATCAGTATCCATTTTGATTAGGAGGGCTGATGTGAATCCCAAGGGTGTAGCCAAGTTGGCAAGGGAACTTCGCCTCAGGAAGTGTGTGGTTCTGAGTTCGAATCTGTTTACCTTCTTGGGGTCACTCACACGGGTGTTTAGTGCTCTTCATTGCTTTAAGTGAAAGTTGTATGAAGAGAGAACTCCATTTGGACTTAAAATTGAAATGAGTTGGGAGAGTGGAGCTCACTTTGTTGGTAAAGTTTGATCCATACCTGATTTGTGAATTATCATTTCTGGAAGCCCAATATAATGTTAGGATGATACATAGAATCTTAATGCAACATTGCCATACAATTGATGATAGGGTTTAGGATCTTTGCCATCCTTGTAAAAGAAAAGTAGAATTTAGATAGTGGTTAATTATCAAAGTTAAACCACTTCTTTTTCCATATATTTATGAAAATCAAAGGAATTTAATTGAAAATTTGGTTCTTATATATATATATATATATATATATCTCCAGCTTCTTAAGTTATTGACATGATCTTTGTGAGCATTAGTTAGACATTTTCCTTTTCCATTTTGTTTTGATTTAAGTTTATCACTTTGGAACAGTTTACACCAAATTAGATGAAGCATACCAACTACAGGGGGTAAGTTTGGCCCTGGCGGCCCGAATCCACCATGAGCCGGAATCCTATCTACCCGGTTATGAGGGTCAACTCGGCTCGGTCCAGCTCAACCTAGGTTGAGACCTAGGCCTTGTCAGGCCCGATTTTAACCCTGATCTATTATTGTGTTTAGTAATAGTGTTCTCCTTACTCTAGGCCCACATTGTGTATTACACAAACCACATCATGTGCTACACAAGCTGTCTATATGACTACCCAAATCTGTGTTATACAAACCACATACTCTTACCTATTAATCTAAGATGATTAAATGGCCAAACTATTTTCCTCATTTTCTTTACATAGGTTGTCTTTATGTTTTCTGTCATGTGTTGATGTGAACTTAGATACAGTAGCAATCATGAAGAATTGGGTCAAAATTTAGCCTCTCCAGTTTCGGAGAGATGTGCTGATGCTAGGCGATTAAAAGGTCTCTCTTATAACCAAATTGACAACCTTGCTTGCTGCAAATTTATGGATTAGCGGTGGAAAAGGATAGGCCATAATCTTAACATATCCCCACTCCCCTTTCGTCAGTATAGGCTTAACATTTATAACCCTTTTTAGGAATATATATATATATATATAGGCCTATAGCGTTGGCCTAAGCGTGAACTTGGCACAATTGGGTTGGGCCTGGGTTGATTTTTTGGGACCTAGGGTTGGATTGGGGTTTTAAGAAACGCAGCCCTGTTTCACATCTAATACCAACACTTGTTTTTTGAAATTTCTATATTTTAATTTTACATTCTTTTTGTTTTCCAATGATTTCATATTTATAAATATTTCCATAGAAGGAGGGGCTCAGTATGTCCTCACCAGTAGTAAATCTACACACCCTTAAATAATTCCTCTACGGCAGTTCAGATGGAGCTATAAAAATCTGTGGACAAGCAGACCTGAAGGTCCGTTGCTCACATGTCAAGTTTCAACCTAATCTAAGTTTCTCAAGTGACAAAATAGAGAATTGATAAATCTAAGACTAGAGGGTCCATACACTACCATGGGCGTGCATGGACAATGTACAGGAGATTATGACTCTATATACAAGGGGTTAGATAAGTTTTAGTCTTCAAACTTGAAAATTTACCGATCCACATCGTTCTCCAGACATCCAATTCCTAGAAATTTACCACAAAAAAAAATCTTAGAAATGACACAGTGTTAATATTGGAAAAAATCATATATATATATATATATATATTTCGAGTGTAATGTAATATTTTCCCTGTTTTAATTCCTTTTTTGTCTAGTATAACCTATGGATTTTTTTTTGTATGTAAAAGATATATTATATTTAACCCCATCCACCCTTTAGTTCCCCAAGCCCCTCAAAATGAATTGGGATAGTCGATCTCATGACCTCCTAGGACCCTTTGCCATCTCCTGGCAGGGGTACCACTAACTGAGCTAACAACTATCTTCTTGTATAACCTATTTTTATTGCTCTAACATTTACTTGTTATGAATAAAATGGATTGTCTAGTTTGTGGGTTATATTTATATTCTTCCTTTTTCCTTTCTAGAACCATATCCTATTTTTAAAAAAATGGCATGGTAGTAAAAATTGACCAGCTGATCTTGTTTGTAGCTCCTGATGCTCCAGCCAATCTGCACAGAAGAGAAGACAAGGGAGGGCCAGGCTGACCCGACAGGGGACTCTCTGATGCCTAAGTCAGATCTTTCTACAACAGATACTCAAGAGAATTTTCAGTTAAAAGAAGTGATTAATCCGCACAATGGAGGCTTACCTTGGTATTTATAGGCTACAGATGGAGTGGAGAAAAGGGGAAGTCCGTGGAGAGTCCTACTGGGCGGAGTCCTTGAGAGGAATGACTCTCTAATGCTAGGAATATTCCAGATCCTAGGGTATACTGAGGGAATATTCTCCTCCTATCTTAGAAGTACAACTCGTGGGAGGGGTGGATGCCTCTGATGACGTGTAGTGGATAGAGTCCCGTCCTTGTGATCAGGGATTACATTCCTTGAATGTAGGAGTGGAGGAGAGCACGTTTCTGGGAACCCTACCTAATGATGCCAGGCTAAGGTGGTGGTAGCTCGGGCTAATGAGGGCCGAGGTGGCAGCTTGGCCAGAGGAGAGGCCGAGGTGGCAACTCAGGCTGATGAAGGACCAAGGTGGCAGCTCATCCTGATGAGATGTCGAGGTGGCAGTGTGGCATTCGAACACTCCTTGGCTGTGCCGTGGTCAGAGAGATTTACCCTTATCACCAGCCCCCTGCTCTAGCAGTTCAACTCGGACAGCTAGAGCATTAAAAGCGGTTGACTTTTGCGATCGTGCACCGTTGGTTCAGCACAAAACGTGTTGGTTTTGCCACATGTCTTGGCGTTGAAATTTCACCTCGGGTAGGTGAAGAGGCTGCTTTGGTTCACCTTTGATCTCAGCCAGATCCAGTCGTCCATTCTCCACCGCCTTCTCCTATAAATAGGACACATTTTTTCCAGAAGACTTCTCATTTGTTTTAGCGTTAAAGTCAGTTCAGCTCGCTCCTAGTCTCGGCGCGGACATCTACAGAGTCTCACAGCAGCCCAACGTCGTGAACAATAAGGTTCTCCTACTTGCTCGTCCTCATCAGCTCATCCTTTCCAGCGTGTCGCGTTCAAGCTCATCCTATAACAAGTAAGATCGCACTATGGTTGTGACTCGTCATTCTTCTTTTGTTCAGCCCTCCGTGTTTCCTAGCGTTAGTCCTAGTGATCCCAATATGGTATCCGTGCGTGATCCTGATTCGCCCAACCATACCCCCTTGATGACCGTGAGGCCTGGGGAAAACCACCTAGAGTGTCCAATTCCCGATCCTTCGTTCTCCAGTGATGACACTTCCAGCAGTCCAGGCTCCAACGGCAGCTCAGGTTCTGGTGGCAGCTCAGGCTTGGGTAGCAGCTCGGGTACTAAGTCTGTGGAGGTGGTCTCACCTAAGACCGTCCCGACCAGGGGTGATCTTGGATCGGTTGCCCCAGCTCAGCCCCCCAGTACTACGGGAGTGGGCACTTCAATGGCAGGGCCATCAGGCACTGAAGTCCCTGAGGAAGGCTCTGCTTCATTCTCGGGAGAAAAGAAAACCTCAGTCAACACCCCGAGCATCCTCATGCCTAAAGTTCTAGACCTGATCCGAGGTCGGTATGGCATCCCAGATTACGTAGTGATGCGTGTCCCAGACAAAGATGACTGTGTAGACACCTCTGGGGACAAGGTGGCCCTCTACAACATCGCTTTCCAGAGCGGCCTTAGGATCCCGGTGCCTGAGCTAGTCAGCTCTGTAATACCCTACTTTTTTTAAACCCAGTCTGATTTCGTGGTTGACCCAGTTTAACCGTGCAAGAACCGAACTAGAGGGAGTTAGAGCGGGTTCGTTATGGGCTATGATGGCAAGGGTGACCTTAAACACCGGCTGGCCCGACAAGTCCGAGCCAGTGCCAGAAGAGACGGGAGTGCCCAAGCCGTGTACATGCACCTACCATAAGGCCATGTACGGATAAAGCAGGTATTATAGCCGTATTTTAAGGTATATACGTATAC
>NC_056562.1:35662560-35699807 GCF_013358625.1 Macadamia integrifolia
TCATGCCTTCGGGCCCACATGTATATAATTATTGTATCACAATTCGGGTATCAAGTATTATGGGATTATTCTCAGGTAAAACTTAGTCTTCCACTGATCTGATGAGTTTGTATTAGTTGTGAGTATGCTGTGGTGGAATACAGTATCTGATGATCCTGGCAGGTTTGGGTTGACCGATGTTAACCTGGTCACTGGCCCTGTTCTATGAGAACGGGGTGTGACAAACGGTGGTATCAGAGCGTGATGCTCTGCTCCACTCACAGCATACCATTAGAATCCCGTAGACTCTATAATAGGGAAATGGGGTTGGTTTAATGTAAAAGCTTTAAGGAATTAAAAGCCAAAGAAAGAAAGTATAAAAAGGGTTGCATTATATTTTGCATTCATGGCATACGTGAGTGTAGATAAAAGGTAATTAGGTTGGTGATATAACCTATCGCGTACTAATTTGACGAAATTTCGGCAGCATAACGGCGTAAAATGGGATTTCCAAAAAATTTTACACACAAACACCTGATAAACAACAGATAATATGAAATAACAATGATCAAAAGTAGCAAATACACAATTAAACTACACAAGTACTCCACATCTAAATTCACCACAAAAAAATCACTATCAAAAATATATTATTCCACAATGAGTCCAGTTACAATACAAATACAAGGAATGATAAGCAATGAAATATACAAGGTCTACAAAAAGGGAAAACAGATAAACAGCTGGTGTGGGCGAACCAAGCCCTCACTGGTCATCGTCGTCATCATCGATGATCACCACGTTCGTCGGAGGCCTAGAGTTGACGTCGAGGCGGTGGTCGTAGTAATCAAACCTCACATTCACCAGCCATACCACCCTCCGTAGTCGGCCAAAGTTGGTGGACATGGCGTTAGCCGTGGTGCTCAAGTCCTGGCGTAGCTGGAGAAAGGAGTTCTCCAAAGTAGCCTGCCTCTCCAGGATGCGTTCCTCCCTGGAGGCACTCTCGTCCAGCCGTCTCAGTAGCTGAACCTGGCCATCCTGCAAGGCCCGCATGGAGGACATCATGCCCTCGAAGTCATAGGCACCACTCCCAGGTGGTGGGGCTCTATGTGGTGAGGCTGTAGCTCTGGAGGAACTAGGACCAGGATCTCTCGAGTCCTGAGGCGCCTCCTCGGGGATGCCACCACCCACCAGATCCTCCTCCTCGTCCTGAGGAACGTAGTCCTCATCCTCCTCGTTGGACTCCTCCTCCATGAGGACATCCTCCATAGGGGCAGCCCTCCTACCCTTACCTCTCTGAGATCCTGATCTCGGGGGTGTATCCATGAGGGTATGGAGACCCATCCTCAGGAGGTTACTCCGGTCAAACCTATCAGCCGGAGTCTTCCCCTCCTCGCCGCTCAAGTCCACCCCGAAGAACTCGAAGATCCTAGTGAGGATCCTGCCATAGGGGAATCTTCCATCCTCAGGGTGGGAAGTGTGGTGCTCCATCGTCCTAAGAATGATGTAGGGGAGGCACAAGTGCTTGACACCTCCCTCTGCAGCCGTGTAAATGCAGAACGCAATGAAAGCCGCCATGAAACCCACCTGGTTCCAATGACCTCCTCTGGGGAGCAGGTTGAACTGGACGAACCTCGGGGTAGAAGGACGTCTCGGACTCTGGACGGGTACTGCTGCCACAGATGGTCTTGTAGATGAAGTTCGGCGTCTCCAAACTCATGAACGGTCCCAGAGGCTTACTCCTGGGAGGACTGTAATATCGGTGCCCAGCTGCCGATATACCCAGGATGCTGGCCAAGGTACCCACCGTCAACTGGATGTCTACCCCCTTCACCAAGCTGCTTGTGGTGAACTCCCCGTATGGATAAGACACCTCCAAGTTGCAGTAGAACCGACGGACTAGCTGCTCGTAACATGGTCGGTCTACGTGAAGGATAGAATCCCAGCCCAATGCTGAGAACCTCTCCTGAAGCCGAGCCTTGTGGAAGTCGTCGACCACCACGGTCTTCTCCATCATCACTGACCTCTTCAGGAAAATAGGCCAGTTGGCTGCTGCCTCTGCACTAAGGAAGTGCTCCTCATCATAGTTGGTAGGGTCAGACCGGGCAGGTCCGGGTCTCCCTGTGCGAGGAGCTGAAGAGCTGGTCTCCGCACTCTTTCGCTTAGTAGCGGTGGTCTTACGTCGTACGCCAGAGGAAGATGGTCCTTTGCCGGTGCGAGATGACATCCTGGCAAGAAGAAAAAGAAAGTGGGGTAAGTAAAGAAAAAGAAAATGACAGCATTAGAAAGGGGAAACCCAAAACCCAAATTCTTGCAAAATGGAGAAGGCGACAAGCAGAGAACCTATGGACATGATGCACGGTAGGTGACAACGCAGAGAAACATGCCAAAATAGTAAAATGACAGCAAAAGCGAAGAGCATAAATAACATGGGGGGATTCGATCCCAACGCGTAAACTCATTCACAATGGAGTAAAAGCTTGAAACCCTAGATCTATAACAAAATGCCATGGTAGTGGGATCATAAAAGCACAGAAACATACCCAAATAGGCTGGGGAAGTCCATAGATACAAGTATGGGATGAAAATCAAGGAACCCAATACAAAAAGAGGGATTTTCATGGGAATACATGGGGATTCCAAGCACAATGGACAATTCATGAAATCTATAGCATATCAAGCACAAAACAAGTGAAATCCATCACAAAGGAGTCATCAATTGAAGAAAATGATCAAAAATTTAAGAAATCCCCAAATTTGGAAACCTAGGGCACGATTTGGGGTTTTCTCCAAATGAAGGGATAAAATCCAAATAAACTACAAACGACCACAGTAGAAACATCTCAATCAAATGGAAATGCTATTCTATGGAGGAAAATATGGAAAGACAACCTAAAGTGAAGCTTACACATGCATTTCTACCCCAAGTGGAAATTCTGGAAAAGAGGAGAAGAAGAAACTTACTTGAAGGAGGGAGAGTTAAACCTTCTCAAAAGCGCCGAGTTGATGAGTAGACTCGCGAGTAGAAGCGCCGAGGAGACCTCCAAGATCGCCCAAGGAAGAGAGGGAGTGAGAGAAAGGAGTTGGGGAAAGAGACAAGACATAACAGGGTCTGTAGGGCCCTGTTCGTGTTGGAGAAGTGCTGATCTCCACTTCTGAGGCTGAGCTGAGCTCTACCATGTGATGCCGAGCTGGGCTCAACCTTTGATGCCGAGCTGAGCTCTAGCCTTGTTACCGAGCCGATCTGTGTAATTTGATTATTTTGATGATTTCCTTTACATACTTGATATATGAATTGTACTTTTATTGTGTAATTATCATGCCTTCGGGCCCACATGTATATAATTATTGTATCACAATTCGGGTATCAAGTATTATGGGATTATTCTCAGGTAAAACTTAGTCTTCTGCTGATCTGATGAGTTTGTATTAGTTGTGAGTATGCTATGGTGGAATACAGTATCTGATGATCCTGGCAGGTTTGGGTTAACCAGTGTTAACCCGGTCATTGGCCCGGTTCCATGAGAACGGGGTGTGACAGCAGCCACTTTATTTTTTTACTTCTTTTAATAATGCGAAGGTGAACTGATTAATGGTTGTGATCTATTTCTAATTACCGTCCTAAACATATGTATCTAAAATAACGTCCTAACCATTCGTCATCTAAGAATTTAAAGACACAAGCCACGCAATTAAAATTAAATAAATAAATAAACAACCCACGCAATTTAAAAAAAAAATTAATAAAGGAAAAAAATACTGAAATAAAAAAAAAGTAAAAAAAAAAAAAGGGAGAAAGCTAGAGAGAGACTCACAAGTAGGTTTCTCTACTTAGCCCAAGGGATACATCATAATATGAGCTTCCCTACTTGACCAGAGAGTCACTATTATAAGGGTTGCTCTACTTGGCTTTAGGGAAAAGGAGACAATTAAAATAAAAGCAATAAATTAATGGTTATGGCTAGGAGGGGCAAAGCCAACACATACACTAGCCATGAACCTTACGGGAAAGGGATAGCAATAATGTAACGACTGAAATTGAAATCCTAAATTAAGAAAGAAAGGCTAGTTAGAAGAGGAAATGAGAGGGGGGAGAGAAGACTACTGAAGGATCCTACTTACTTGAACTTCAACCCTTGAACTGAAAACTTGATCGATTTGAGATACTACCAATACTAAAAATCAGATCTGGAATAAACCAAATCTGAAATTACTAGTACTAGAGAAAACAAATTTGAAGAAAAAATAAATTGAACTTGAAAGACATGCTTCATAGCTTGGTCGTGTCACCTAGAACTAAGCCTAGAACTAGAACTTGAAAATTACAACTTCAATTGCTTAAACAATAAAAATAAAAAAACTGAATCAAAAACAAGAGTGTTTGCATTAATTGAATAAAAAGAACTTACAAAAGTGTTTAAAACATAAACCTAGAACTAGAGTTAGAGAAAGAGAAAACTAGAGAAAGAGATAGAGCAACTAAAAAAAACCTAGAAGAAGAATGAAGTGTCTCCCCTCCTCTTGCATGAGTTGTATTTATAGGGAATGGGGAGGTAGGGTAACAAATTTCTCCTTCCCAAAAGGGAGAAATCCACAATTGGTAGTGAGATCTTTTGAGACCAAAAGTGCTAAGGTGGAGGAGAAAGAAGAGAGAAATAAACTTGGAGAAATTTCCTATAATTTTTTTGCTTATTTTCTTTCCTTTTTTTTTATTTATTTCTCTTCTTTTTCTCCCTCCATGGGACGATTTTCCTTCTTGCTTTGTGTGATTTGGACAATCTTTTGGTGATGATGTGGAGGAGAGAGAAGATTTAGAGAAGATTTATTTTTCCCTTTTTTTTTTCTTCCCTTTTTTTTCTTCTCTTCTTGGAACCCCTTCCAAGATTTTCCTTGCTTCTAATTTGATGTGGAAATCCCCTCTATGCCCTTAGTGTTTTAAGTGAGTGAAAAGTAGGAAATCTTCAACAAAATTCTCCAAAAAAAGACAACCATGAGATTCGAACTTGAGACCTCCTAGTGAGCGAGGGAATTTTGCACACCATAGCTCACCAACTACACTAGGTAGTTGTTGTTGGAGAGATATGACGTCCGATAATGCTTAAAGCCTTTAAAATATAAAACCTACAAAAAGAGAATAAAACCCAAGGTAGCTCCATTCTAAATATATAAAATGCATGTTTTATTACCCTAGATTTCACATATGAATGTGCTCATCAATATGGCAGAGGTTGATAATGCAGTGAGGTGGATTCTTCTGATAAGGAGGCATGGACGGGGGGGCACCCGATCTTCTGACTCTTCCTCTAATGATTCTCATATTCTGGGGGTTCTTATGATTCTAGCCCTTTGACTCATGACTCTTTTGTAAGCACGGGCATTCATATGATTCTTCCGAGCTCTAGGTACAATGAGTTAAGTAGGATCACTCTCTATAGTTTCTTCATCCAGATTGTTCACATGATCAGGGAGTGGATTGGTATTGACATTGGGAGGCTGTTTGATCTTGACCTCAATGGTTCCATTGTCTACCAAGTCCTAAATTGCATGCTGTAAGCCCAAACATTTATCAATATTGTGCCCCTTGTGAGTGTGGTAGGCACAATACTCATGATCCCTATACCAAGCTGGAGGAGGGTTTTTTATCACTCTTGGAGCCACTGTCTCTAGCAATCCTTGCTTCTTTAAATTTTCATATGCAGCTGTTACAGGAATTCCCAAATCAAAAAACTACCTTCTTGGGTGAGGAGCCTTTTGGGTGGGTGCATCTGCTTGTATTATGAAGAGCTGTGAAGAAGTGGTTGGTGAGACTGACTACTAAACTGAACTCATCATATTAGTTTCTGGACTCTTTCCCCTTTAGACACAGGTGTTCTTGCTTACATGTTTGGAGGATCCTTGTTACTGGACCTCTCTCAGAATTCTGTCCTCCACCCATGTGCTGGTGGCTATCAAGGCATCAAAAGTTTACAGATGCTGATAGTGAAGAACATCATAATAGGGTTTTGACAAGTTCTCTATTAACATCTCTACCTGCTCTGCTTCTGAAGGCCTATCTGCCACTTTAGCGACCTTGTCTCTGAATCTCATCAAGAAGGCGGTGAATCCTTCTTTAGGCTGCTACCTCAACATCTCAAGCTCCCTACATTTCACATCCACCTCAATATTGTATGAGTACTGTTTAGTGAAGGATTTCACCATCCAATTCTGAGTCTGTGATGACTCCAACTGTGGGAGCCACCTCAGTGCTGGTCCTAATAGGGTCAACATGAAAGCTTGCCCCATCTGGTTATCTGTAAGGTGCCACGACTTGGCGATGCTGAGGAAAACCTTGAGATGAGCCTTGGGGTCTCCTGACCTAACAAACTTATCAGTCTGCCACTTGAATTTTTCTAAAAATCTTGCTCCGGAGAAGAAACTCATTTCTTCAGAATCCACTGCTTGCCCTTCTGTGCCTTTTATTACTCGAATCATGTTCTCCAACTTCTCTAAATGCTCTCTAAGCTTCCTTTCTTTCTGTCTCTGGAGGTTCAAAGTGGAAATGTGCTGCAAATTCCTCTTCTTCATCTTCGATCACTACCCTGGGAGGAGGGACCTTGGAATAGGCCCCTCGTTGACCATTCAGATAGGTAGGTGAAGATCCTCTCTAACCATTTGGGTGGGACATGCTCTGGTTCCCATGATGACTCAGGAAGAAATCCCACCTCCATTTTGGTCTATATCTCCTGTTATCGGTGTCAGCTCATTTCTGGGATCAGCTCTGGGAGGGTTCTGAAGTGTATGCAATATTTGAGCTATCCCTCTTTTGACTTCAGCCATCTCTATCTGTAAGGCCTCCACAGGACGGACCCAGGCCTGTTCGGGTGTTTCCATGTTGGGTGGATCCATGCTTACTGGGCTATAATCACCTGGTAGTAGACAACTTCAAAGAGATGATGGAGGTGATTCTGGATTTAGGCGAGTCAACCGATTACCCTGAAGCAACCAAAGGGACCGCGGGGAATACTTAAGATGTGAAATTGTGCCTGAACCAAAAGTGGGTTATTTTAGGATTCTTGAATTCCCAACCCCTTGTTTGTGCATTCATCAAATTAATAACCAATAATTCATCCAAAGTCAGTCCACTAAATGGTAGGGGGTGGATAGGGTTTGATGCCTCTGGTCCACCCAATGTCATAAACAGGAAGTTCATACAAATGGCTTGTTGAGAATATTCCCATAAGACATTCTATGTAATAAAGTCATGCTTTCCTTACTCTTTTTCCCACTGGGTGTCCTTCCTTCTAATTTTCTTGGGACTTCTCGGGACTTGACGTGACTCTGATGGGATTTCCCCTGAGTCACGTATATGGACATTCTTCTTAAGGAGGAGGGACACATTTTATCTGAAACCCACTTAGGAATGCAATTCTTTATGGTGGGAATATAGTGTAGGAACTTTCCTTTTTAAGATCACAAACAAGTTCTACAGTTAGCTTGTGGCTCTCCTAGCTTCGTCATCTATTTTCTACATGATGCGAGCTGACAGGATCTATATACGCAAGATATGTGATCCTTTTGATATACCCAGGTATGAGATCAAGGGGGTGACTCCTTGCCCATTACTCGTGACTACACACGAGGTTAAGGAATTGGCCACTGGGTGGTGGAACCGTGAGTGATTGTGTGTAAAAATGTAATGTAGTGTAACCATCATTCGATCTCAAAATGCCGTAAAGTGCTCAAATCTCCCTGAGGGTGCTAGCACAAATATGGACATCCTCGCCATTTGATGACGCATTCGATCTCAAAATGATATAAAGTGCACGGACCTCCCCAAGGGTGCTGGCACAAATGCAACATCCTCGCTTTTTGATGATACCTTTCACTCTTGTACAGGAAGCAGGTATCATTTGCTCTCATAGAGTACTGTCCATAACATTCGCTGACCTCCCCGAGGTGCGGACATGATAGGGAGTCCCACGCTAAATGATTTCACTTTGAGCATGTTGCATGATGCGGTTAGCGAATACAACTACAAACATGGGGTTAGCCAAACACATTTTCAAACAAAGGTGGTGGAAAATGTTCTTGCATTTAAAGGTTGCATCTAGTATCGAAAGCTTGACATTTATCCCCAGTGGAGTCACCACTATGAGGGTAGCAGCTGGAGAAGAATGGACTATGTATCCCCGACCTCTCTTCTCTCTCTCTCTCCACCTTCATATGAGGGGGAGTGGTTCGAGTCTTGTGTGCTTCGCTTGTGAGCCCCACACTGCCATACCACCACTTGGAAATACGTGGAGGCCTATTTCGTAAGAGTGTAAAATTTATCATTTGAGACGAGAGTTTTAATGATGGTCCAATTCGGGGATCGAAATCATGCAAATGGGGTTTCGAGTCACCATATAGGGTTATGGGCCCAGGACCCGGGCGTGAGCCTGATTCCTGAGAAAAGGGCCTTAAATTTGGTCGGGTCCAGAGATTTAGGGTAAGTGTTAGGTTACAGAGTGTTAGGTTACAGAGTTGGGAAGGTGTTAAGCACCCAATCTGCCCAGTTTAACCGGTCTTCTTGCTAGATGCTTGAGAACGAACATTTTTCACAACTATTACTATTCCATATGTATGGCTAGGTTATCACACATATATACATTAATTGAATTCAAACTACTATATACACTAAAAAAAGGCTTATTAGATATCTACATTATGCTTAAATGAGGAGAGAGATTATACCTGAATTTAACCCCTATTTCAAGTCAAGAGGGGTGGGCCCCTGATTTGTATCGGCTTGGACCGTCTTTCGTGTTATCCCAGCTTGGGGGAAGATGTTCTTGACCTCCAATTCCTTTCTTGAGAGATGCTAATTGTGATCGTATTCGGATAGAGTTTCGACTAGGAATGGTCGCTTTTGGATTTGGATTCGGATAGAGCTTTGGCTAGGGAAGGCTATTTCCGATCTTGGGATGAGGTGGCACTTCGACAGAGCTTCCACTGGGAATAGCTAAGGGAGAGCTTGGCTAAAGTGGCACTTCGGCAGAGCTTCCGCTGGAAATGGCTATTTCTAGAAAGATTTTAGGAACACTCAGACAAAGGTTCAGTTAGGAAAGGCTATTTCTGAAAAGAAACGGGTTAACCTAAAAATGGATTGAAGAACTCCAAAGTCCCAAAGAACACTTTGAAGATCTGAACAAAGTTTCATATCTTAACAAGGATCTCTTCGTAGACCTAAAGAACATCAAAAGGGGAGGTTTCTATCTCAAGAATGCTCAAGAACACTCAAGAACACTCAAGGGAGGTGGCTCAAGAACATACTATTTTTGGCTAAAAACTGGATCTAACTTAGAATTTGGATTGAAGGTCATTAAGATCCTGAAGAACAATTCGAAGATCCGAATGAGTTTTTAGATCTTGACGAAGATCGCTCCGAAGATCAGAAGAAAATCAAGAAGGGGGAGTGGAGGAAAATTTCACTATGAAAGAGGAGGGGGATTCTGGTTTTTTGGTGTCCTTTTTTCTAAGGGAGGGGGTGTTTATAGTTTTTACCAGAAAAATAGGAGAGGGGGGAATCCCTTCATCCAGTGGGAAAAACGGGGGGCTCTTGCCTAAAGTGAGGAGATAGGATTTTTGTCTAATGGGTAAAGGGGGGTTTGAAGGCAAAAATGGGTGGGGACGGCTTTTTTCCAGTGGGTAAAAGGGGGTTTTCAGAAAAATAGGAGGAGAGAAATTTTAGCAAGAAAAAGGTGATTTTCAGAAAAATAGGAGAGAGAAACTTTAGCCAAAAAATGTGATTTTTGAAAAAGCGAGAGGAGAGAGAAAGTTTAGCCAAAAAAAGGTGATTTTCAAAAAAATTGTAGGAGACAGAAACTTTAGCCAAAAAAGGTGATTTTTAAAAAAGTGAGAAGAGAGAGAAGGTTTAGCCAGGAAAGACAGTTTTCAGAAAAGCAGGAGGAGAGAGAAGGTTTAGCCAAAAAAAGTAGTTTTCAAAAAAGTGAGAGGAGAGAGAAGGTTTAGCCAAAAAAGGTAGTTTTCAAAAAAATGGAGAGAGAAAGTTTACGTAGGTAGAGTGGGTGATGTCATGGGTGCGCGAATGCATAGGTGTGTGGGCAATGTGCACAGCGGGTGCGTGCACGTGCGGGTGTGCGGGCAATATGCATGATGTGCTGGCCACATACTCATCGTGCAGGCATCGTGTGCACGGCCATGCCACAGGGGCATGCACAATGTGTGGTGGGGGTGTGCATACTATGCGGTGGGGGCACGCACGCTTCTGGTGGGGGCGCGTGTGGTGGGGGCACGTGTGCTGAGCAGCAGGGGTGCGCACACTATGCTGCAAGGGCGTGCAGGCGTCCAGTGGGGGCACGCAGCATGAGGCAGGGGTGTGCGGCCAGGCTGGGCTTGGCTGGGCTGGCTAGCTGGCTGGCTTAGCTGGTGTGCACGACATGCTCGTGGAAAAAATGTGATTTTCCAGGGAAGGTTACGGGAGATCCATTGGTCCAATTTTGGCATACCATATATCGTCGGAATCATATTTTTGAGCACTATCTATCTGTATGGTCATCTTGACTGGATTCTTTTATATATAAAAATCCAAAATTGGACCCCTTCCCTCCCTCGTGGGGATTTTAAGGGTCTCAGACCCAGGAGTGTATCGGGGTTATCTGGGTAGGTAGGAGATGAATTTTAGGGTGTTTGGGTTAGGTGAGGGATTTTCAAGGTTTCCAATAGGATTGTCCATGTGCGAGGCATATATGCGGGAAGGTGTGATTTTTTGGGGATGATGGCTAGAGATCTGTCAGCCCAATTCTGATGTATCATATATCGTCCAAATCGTGTTTCTAAGCACTATTTATTTGTATGGTCATCTTGACCACATTCCTTCATATATGAAAAGTCAAAATTAGACCTTCCTCTCTCCCACATGGGGAATCTAGGGTTTCGGATAGGGAACATTTCCATTAGTATCTCTATTGGTCTGAAGCTGAAAGTCATGCCCAAGATTCATATTTCATCATATCCAGAGGAGGGTGACAAGATTGGGTGTCTACAGGATCATAGAAAAGGGTTTGGAGTCGCCACCTAGGATTATGGGCCTAGGACCCAGGTGAGCCCAATTCCGGAGAAAAGGGCCCAAAAGTTGGTCTAGTCCAGAGATTTAGGGTAAGTGTCAGGTTGTAGAATTGGGAAGGTATTAGGTACCCAATCTACTCGGTTCAACCGGTCTTCCTGCTAGATGCTTAAGAACGAACATTTTTCATAATTATTTTTATTCGACATGTATGGCTAAGTTATCATACATATATACATTGACTGAATTTAAATGACTATGTACACTAAAACAAGGTCTATATAAAGTCTACATGATGACAATTCGGTTAAGAATCTGTACCTAAACTTAACCCCTGTTTCAGGACAGGAGGGACGGGCCCCTGATTAATACCGGTATGGACTGTCTTTCGGATTCTCTGGTTCAGGGGAAGAAGGTCTTGACCTTCAACTTTCTTTCTTAAGAAATTTTAATAGTGATGATATTTGGGCAGAGTTCCAGCTAGGAATGGTTACTTTCGGATTTGGATTTGGACAGAGCTTCGGCTAAGGGAGGCTATTTCCATATTTGAATTCGGATAGGGCTTCGGCTAGGGAAGGCTATTTTTGGGCTTTGAATGCGGAGGCACTCTGACAGAGCTTCTAATGGGGATAGGCTATGGGAGGACTAGGCTGAGGTCACACTTCAACAGAGCTTCCGCGGGGGATAGGCTAGTGGAGGGCTAGGCTGAGGTGGCGCTTCGACAGAGCTTTCGTTAGGAATGGCTATTTCTAGAAAGATTCCAAGGGCACTCAGATAGATCTTCTACTAGGAAATGCTATTTTTGGAATGAAATGGATTGATTTAAAAATGGATTGAAGATCCCCAAAGCCCCAAAGAACACTTTGAAGATATGAGCAGAACTCTGGATCTTGACAAAGATCTCTTCGTAGACCTGAAGATCCTCAAGGGGGGAGGGATTTCTATTTTTGGTAAAGGCCAAGAACACTCAAAAGGGGGAAGGCTAAAAACATGCTATTTTTGGAAAAAATGGATTGAACTACAAACTTGGATTGAAGATTTTCAAAGTCCCAAAGAACACTTCGAAGATCCAAACAAAATTTAGGATATTGACGAAGATCACTCCGAAGACCTGGAAAACTCAAAGGGGAGGGAAGGAGGAGAAAGGGCAGAGCTTCACTTCCGAAAGGTGGTTGTCAAGTTATGATTTTTGGTGTGTTAAATCCAAAGGAGGGGGTATTTATAGGATTCTACTACAAACAGGGAGGAGAGAGAATTTTTAACCAATAGGTAAAAAAGGGGTTTTTGGACAAACGGGAGGAGAGAGAATTTTTAGCCAATGGGGGCAAAAAGTGGGCTTTTGAACCAATAGGAGGTTACGGTGTAGGGTATGCTAGTGGAGTAGTGCATATGCAAAATTGGGTGAAGAGGAAATTTCTTCACCTGCCAGGTCGGTGGAACGTAAATACTAGCCGTTGACTGCAGCACACAAGGTTGGGTTGAAATGCATGAGGCATGACCGGTGTAGATGCACGAGAGGGTAGGCATGGTGGAAGGATGGGCAGGCAATGTGCACAAATGGGTAGGTAATGTGCACAGGCTGGGCAGGCAATGTGAACAGGCTGGGCAGGCACGGCGCACAGGCTCGGAATGCATGGGGCAAGGATGGGTAGGCATAGTGCACGGGTTAGCCTGCAGCTGTGCACCAACGCTTGCACAAGGAGCAGTAGGTAGGGGAACTTGTAACAGCAAGTGGGGGTGTGAGCAGTAGGCAGCGGGGGCATGGGCAGAGGCTGGCGAGGGCGCTGGCAGTAGCCAATGGGGGTGCAAGCAGGGCTATGCGAGGGGCTGTTGGTTGGCAGGCCAACATACATAGCATGCGTATGGGCTGACATGCTGGCCAGCACATGCAGCATGCATGCGGGTAGGTCTGTGAGTAGTGTGCGCATGAATAAGAAATTTTATAGTGATAATTATGGGAGATTCGACAGTCCGATTTTGACGTGCCATATATCATCAGAATCTTATTTCTGAGCACTATCTTTCTGTATCATCATATTTTGACCAGATTCCTTCATATATAAAAAAGTCAAATTTGAACCCTCTTCTGTCCTATATAGTGGTTTCCAAGGTGTTTAGATAGGGAATAAAATTGGGGTATTTGGGTAGGTAGGTAGTTTTTCCAGGTTTCCAGCAGGCTTGCCAGTGTGCGCGGCATACGTACTGAAAAATGTAATTTTTCAGGGATGATTGTGGGAGATCTGACAGTCTGATTTTAATGTGCCATATATCATCGAAATCATATTTCTGAGCACTATCCATCTGTATGGTCATTTTGACTAGATTCCTTAGTATATAAAAAGTTAAGTTTGGACCCTCTTCTCTCTTGCACGGGGGTTTCCAGGGTTTTCTTAGTCAATCATCATCTTTGTTGATCAAAAGTCGAAAGTCGCATCCAAGATCCGCATTTCATCATAACTAAAGGAGGGTGACAAAATTAGGTGTCTACAGAATGCCCCTCTTTGGCCGAGGCCTGTGCCAATGGCCTAAGGGCAAAGAAAAGAATGATCACATTTTGTCATCTGGATCATGTACTTCCATCATCTTGCTCATTAATGACAGAGTTGAAAAATGCAATAGATAATATCTTTGAAGTACTTTAGAGTTTTAGGACTTACCTAGACTACCGATTGTAGGAAAGGAATTCGCTGCTCTTCCAATCCTACAAAAGATGTTAGTACTTTGATCTTTGACTTTTCCTTAGCTGAGCTTTACATGTGCTAGTTCAGGGAATTCGGTCTCCAGGTTGGGTTTTTCGAACCAATCTAGACTATCTGGGACCGATGGTTACAAGGGAGGAATTCTCTGCTCTTCCAATCTTGTAACAAGCAAAAACATTTGATTCTTGGATTTTCCTTAACTGGGCTTCACATGTGCTAGCTCAGGGAGTTTGGTCTATGAGATTGGGTCACTTAGAGCCGATAAAAAGAGATTGGGCCACCTGGGGTCAGGTCAATGAGATTGGGCTGCCTGGGGCTGGGTCAATGAAATTAGGCCACCTGGGGCTGGGTCAATGAAATTTGGTCTATGATTTAGAATCTTGGAATTTGAACTTTGAACTTTGAGCCTTGATTTGGAATCTTAAATTTTTTCTTTTTGGGAAAACGAATTTTTACCCATAAAATGGTCCCCCCCCCCTTTGTTTATTCCTCATTCTAACTTTTCTGAGTGGGGAGCGATTTGTGGGTGAGTGAGTTTGGGTTTTTGAAATCTTCTTGAAGATCGAACTATTTTGCATCTTCCCGGGTTTCTTCAAATTTTTTCCGAAGATCTTCAGGTTTTCCTTGAAGTTCTTCGTCTTTCTCATGAAGATCTTCATAGTTCTTGAGGAAGGAGTCATTTGGAGAATTTGACATTCTTATGGGTTGTTGTGCAAATTGAGAAACTTCTTGGGGTTTCTTGTGATTTTGGAAAATATGGCTAAAAAATGAAAGAGAAAGACTTGTGGAGAAATCTAGCTGGAGGGTTGTAGCAAATCTTCTCAAAGGGACGAGAGCTTGGCTGATTGGTACTCTGGATAGACACTCCATAACACTCGGAACCATATCTATAACTCAGCATAGGGTTCCTGGGTATGTCTTTATATTTCATTCATCTTTTATTTTGTTTTGTTCCCTTTTTTTTTTTTTACTATCATTTATTTTCATGTTCTTTTTTTATTTTATATATATATATATATATATATTCTTTATTTCCATTAGCATGAAAGGAGGGAACCACCTACCTTGGCCCTGTATGGCCACCCGAACATGGTTTGGTCATGGTACAGGATACTTCCTTGTAGAGTGAAGGAGATGGTTGATTCATCATGCCTGTACCGGTTAGCCCTTATAGAGACCCAAAAATTCAATCCAGCATTAGTAGGGACCTTGATGGAGCGGTGGTGGCTAAGTACTCACTCATTTCATCTTCCTGTTGGCAAGATTACCATCACACCTCTATGCTTGTACGCCTTGATGGGTGTTCCATTTGGGGGTAGACCCATGACCCTTCCTGAGAGTCCGACAGCCAGGGAGTTTGCGGACCTGACAGGTCTTACCATTGCAGCTAATTAGACACATATTCGTCTTAGGGATATCAATGCACGATGGTGGAGGACTGGCCTCTGGGTAAACCCCTGGCAAAGTGGCCTAGGTGACCCATTCTTTCTTGTTATTTGTTGTGGGTCAGTGTCTTTTTAGTGACCTCCGAGGGGAAGTAGACATTCGCCCGGTGTTCTTCTTTCAGGATCTTCAGGAGGTAGATTCTTGGGATTGGGGTGGGGCCACCGATGCATACCTCTTGCGGACCCTAGACCTATTGTCATATGGAGACCAAGGTCTCAAGGAAGCAAGCTACATCCTCCAGGTAATTTTCATTCATGAACCTATTTCCTTTCATTCATTTGGATTGCATTTCCTTTGATCTTTTTTAAAATAGCCTTGGTGCTTTAAGCACTTGGAGATTACAGCTCCGAAACTGAGGGATCCTCAGGCATTTTCCTTCCCCATAGCTACAAGGTGGGGAGACAATCAGGTGCTTGGGGGCCAACATAGTCCTCCAAGGACCACTGCTCGTTCTCTTACTGAGGTATGCCACATTTAACACTAAAATTCCTTTTGTCCTATGTTGTACAATTTGCAGGTCAATTGGAGGCCGTTCCAGTCTCTCATATTTCCAAACTCTGACAAAGTTTCTAGGCCAGGTGCTTATTTGAGAACTAGGTCCTATTCCGAGGCATATGGGACCATGTCTGGTACCTAGGAGAGAGAGTCATACCCCAGTGGTCTGATCTCAAGTCACGTCTCTCTCCCTGTCTTCCTCCACCTATCATGCATTGCCCAAGATCATCCCCATGGACGAGATTGAGAGATTAGTTGATGGAGTATGGGATGAATCATTTATTGACTGGGATAGGGACTATAGGGCCTTCTTGGAGGAGGAGACAGTATGCACCCATTTTGGTCTTGATAGTCCAGTGGTATGTTGCCCTTTCTTGAGTATTTCCTTCATGCTGCAACTTCATTTTGCTTTGGTCTTGACTGATGTTCTTTCAAGGGAGAATACGACGTGTAGATTCTTCTACTGTTCAATCGCATGTCAGTGTTGTTGATCCTTCACAAGCTAGACCCTCTACTAGTGCGGGGGGAGATCTCAGAATAGCCAATATCCCCTTCCGTGGCTTCCCAGCTTGGTGTTATCTCAATGCAGCCAATTCTAGCCATCCTCATCTTCTGGAGCGGAGAATAGATGTAGATGCTTCCCTTGGGCTGCCCATTTCTTATGACTATATGAGTATCTGATCATCCTTCAATTGACTTTTGACTTCCTTTGGCTGATATGCTCTTTCTCAGGTGTCTTTGGAGGTCTATTCTGAGATCAGGAGGATGCATTATGGCTTATGTGAGGCGATGGTTGCCAAGGTATTTCCTTCGTTCACCTTTTTTTCTTTTTGCCCTTCTTCTTTCATTATTCTTCTTCTTGATCTTTTCCTATATTCCTTAGGATGGAAGGATTGTTGCCTTGGAGAGCCAAGTCAGCTCCTACGAGTAGGAAATTGCATAACAGGATGCACTAATTCAAGATATGACACAGAGGCTGGAGTAGACTGGACTAGCATCCGCGAATTCCCTGGTAGTCCCTGAGGGTGATGCCGAGTATGGTTCAGATGATGACTTTACTTCTTAGGGACCTATTCCTGTAGTTCCTGCAAGCGTAAACACATGTTTATTTTTTCTTTTCCTTTTTCTTTTTCCCTCCCTCTTATCAATTCCACAACTCAAGTCATAATTAAAATAATCGGGATAACAAAAAATCCAAATACTTCTTCATTCTATTACCAAGTGAATTACATGGAAAAGGGAACAATTTTCCTACCATAAACAGGATAGGTAAGTAATAAGGTGGGGAGACAACTCTTGAGGTGGATGAAAGTTCACTAACTCTTCTAGGTCTATCACCTCGAGCCCATATTGTTGGCCGATGTACGTAGGCAAATAAAAGGATGTGTGAGTCAATCCCATCTACCTGACGTAATTGTAGCCAATGATTTTCATCAAAAAATCTTCTTATGGACCCCTTGGGCTTCTCCATGCAATATCTCACATAGTCCTTTCCTGTAGGTACTTCTCCCAGTCAGTGAAAAGATTGAATTCAGGAACTTTCCTCTTATCCTGGTAGCAAAGAGCTCCGAGCAAGCCTTTTGTTACTGGCTTAGTTAACTTCAGTTTCTCGAGGAGCCAAATTTGAAAAATATCATGACTCCCTTAATAATTATCTAGTTCGAATCTATGATCATGGCTCATGTTATCGAATCCCTTGAATGTTTCTGCAAGAACCGTAGGGATGATATCACCTCCTTTCTTTAACTATTTACCACTTCAATTAGAACGGGTGGTGCACCATCCTGGGAGCTCAGAGAACATAGTGAGCTATCATGCAAAATAAATAAGTATCTTGTGATCTCTGTTGATGAGTTCCTCCCATTGGTAGATATTGGGCGAAGATCTGGGCCACCTTCAGGATGTCAATCTTCCCATACCTAACGTATTGTTTCACTTCCTCTTCTTTCCATCCAAAGAAGTCTTGAATTTCCTTTGAATAATCTTTCTTCAAAGGTGGTTGGAATAAACTGCCTTTGGGTGGAGATAACATACAAAATCTGAATTCTTCAAAAGTTGGGCAGATCTCTACTAGTCCAAACTGAAATACATGTAGTTCCGCATCCTAGTGTTGAGGCACTTGCCAGAGTAATTGGTGATCTAATTTCACACACCCGATCCAACCGATAAATGATATAGTCATGGATTCCAGCAATCTTAGCGCCCTCATGTTCATGTCCAAGGTCCATTTCCTCAATGTCTCATCTAACGAGCTCATGACTTTTCCTGAAACCATCTCGAACAAAAGGGATATGATGATTTATCAGAGTATTGCTCATTAGATAATGACTCAAGCAAGCCTTTACCACTATTGCATCAACCTCTTTTTTTTTCTTTTTTGACTAATCAAGGATGGGGAGTAAACCGGCCTTGATAAACTAGTGTCGGGTGGCGATTTTCTTTTAAGGGATGGATTCCTGGATAAGAGTTTGACAGACCATAGGTGAATGACAGATACCTAATGTCCTTGCATACCAAATGGCAATTCTTTGGGGATGGAATCCTGGATAAGAATTGATGGACCAATAGGGGGATGACAGATACCTAATGGCCATGCATGCCAAATGGCGATTCTTGGGGGATGGAATCTTAGATAAGAATTGATGGACCAATATGGAAATGATAGATACCTAATGGCATTGCATGCCAAATGGAAATTCTTAGGGGACACAAACTATGATGATCTTTAAGATACTTTGATTATTAATCAAGGAACCAATTTATTGCCTTTAGATGGTTGAGACCGCACTTGAACATGTCAAGTTGCCTACATATCCCTCAAAAGGAATCATGTCTGACATAGTTTAGGATGTTTCACCCTTTTAGACATAATATTTCTTGAGTTGATCTATATTGACCAGCCTGGGTATTTCTTTACGGTTGTGGTCTATAAGTTTCATAGCTTTGCCTCGTAAAATCTCTTTGACAGTGAAAGGGCCATTACAATTGGACCTGAATTTCCCTCTTGGGTCATAAATTGGGGCTCTTTGTTCTTAAAGAGCAAGTTCACCCTCTTTTATGTGGTGGAGCTTCACATTCTTGTTAAAGACCCTGGCCATTCTTAGTTGATATTTCTTCAGATTATCCATGGCTTTCATACGCCTTTTGATAAAAAAAAATTGAGCTCGTCGTGTCTCGCCTTCACCCACTCTCCTTCAGGTAGCTGATTATCAAGAAGCACCCTTAGGGATGGTACTAGGATTTCCACGGGTAGAACCACCTCAACCCTATATACCAAAGAGAAAGGGGTTGCCCCCGTTGAGGATCGTACAGGAGTCCGATATGCCCATAAGGCAAGGGGTAACTTATCAGCCCAATCCTTGTATGTTTCTGCCATTTTCTGCAGGATGACTTTGATGTTTTGTTGGCTGCCTCTACTGTCTCATTGGTCTGTGGCCTATAAGTGGTAGAGCTATGCCTTCTAATACCGAACTTTGTGCAGATTTTGTCGGTCTTGCCCCAGAAATGGGATCCCTGACCTGATATCAATTTCTGAGGTACTTCATATCGAGAAATGATATTTTCTTGAATGAATTTGGCGACCTTAGCAGATGTGAGGACCACATATGATTGAGCTTCTATGCACTTGGTAAAATAATCAATAGCTACCAAGATGAACTCATGACCATTGCATACTTTAGGGTTGATCTTTCCAATGACATCGATGCCCCAAGTGGAGAATGGCCAAGGTGAATTGAGCAAATGCAACTCTGTTGGTGGGATATGTATAATGTTAGCAAATATCTGACACTTGTGGCATTTCTTAACAAAGTCCACACAATCCACTTCCATTATGTTCCAGTAATATCCCAGCCTAAGGATCTTCTTAGATAACATCTTAGCATTCATGTGGGGTCCACAAAGACCTTGATGAATTTCCTCCATGATGGTTGCAGCTTACTCCTCGTCCACACACAACAATTGTATTCCGTCATAGGATGTCTTGTATAACAAATCCTCTTGAAGGATAAACTGGGTGGCATATCTCCTTAGAAATTTCTTTTTACTATCAGTTTCTTCAACTGGGTACTTCCTTTCCCTGATGAAATCTACTATGTGAGCGAACCAAAACCGACATTCATAGTGAGAGAGTTTACAGAATTCTGATAAATGGGCTTGCTTTTTTGTTCCACCAAGAATGGGTGAACCCTGGCCATAAGGTTGCATTCTACCATAGAAGCCAAGGTTGTAAAGGCATCAGCAAACTTGTTATTATCTCTCTGGAAGTATTAGAACGAGATCTTCTCGAAGTGTTCAACCACCTCTTTCAAATGTTCTTGATATGGCTTCAACTTTTCATCTCTAGTCTTCCATTTTTCTTGCGTCCGATAGATGTCGATGGATGAATCACCCTACATCTTGATTTTTTTACACTCCAATAGTCAAAGTAGTTTCGAGCCCGAAAGCACAAGCTTCATAATCGGAAATATTATTGGTAATGCAAAAATCAAGGTAGAATGCTGAAGGTAAGTAAAGGCCATCAGAAGTGACAAGCAATATTCCCGCACCACATCCCCTCGATTGGTTGCTCCATTAAAGAACAACTACCATTCATTAACTATGTCTTCTTCCTCTATTGTTGTGATTCCTTCATCGAGAAAGGCATCATCCAAGGATCTTCCATCTTCTGTGGGGTGGGCAGCCAAATGATCGACTATGGCCTGCCACAAATTTCTGAGTAACGTAGGTGATGTCAAACTCTAATAGCAAAAGCAACCAATGGGCCATCCTTCCTGTTAGGGCTGGTTTCTCGAAGAGGTATTTGATGGGATCCATCCTTGAGATCAAGTGCATCAAATAGGAAACCATGTATTGTCGTAACCTTTTTGTTGCCCAAATCAATGCCGCACAAGTTCTTTCCAAAGATGTGTACCGTGTCTCATATTCCAGGAACTTCTTACTAAGGTAGTATATGGCATGCTCTGCCCCTTCTTTTGTCTCTTTCTTTTCTAGCAAAGAGCTCATTGAATACTCTCCCATGGATAAGTATAAGGGAAGTGGTTCTCCTTCCACCGCCGATGTCAATACTGGTGGGTTCATAAGGTATCCTTTTATTTTGTCAAAAGTTTGTTGGCATTGGTCATTCCATTCCGTGGGCTAATCCTTCTTTAGCAGCTTGAAAATTAGTTCACATATGGTCAACTGAGCTATGAATCTACTAAAATACTGGATGTGACCCAAAAATCCTTGTATTTGCTTCTTAGTCTGATGTGTGGGTGTGAGGGTCACAGCTAGAGAAATGGGCTATGCATCTCCCCCCGTCCACTCTCCTCTCTCTTTCTTCACTTTCAAGTGAGGGGAGGGGTTCATGTCATGGTGTGCTTTGCTTGCTGGCCCCACACCACCATATCGCCGCTTAGTGATACGTGGAGGCCTATTTCGCAAGAGTGTAAAATTCATCATTTGAGATGGGGGTTTTGATGATGTTCCAATTCGGAGATTGGGATCATGTAAATGGGGTTTGGAGTCACCACCTAGGGTCACCACCTAGGGTTATGGGTCTAGGACCTCGGGTCTGGTCTAGAGATTTAGGGTAAGTGTCAGGTTATAGAGTTGGGAAGGTGTTAAGCACCCAATCTGCCCAGTTCAACCAGTCTTCTTGCTAGATGCTTGGGAATGAATATTTTCCATAATTGTTACTATTCCACATGTATTGCTAAGTTATCATGCATATATACATTAATTGGATTCAAACTACTATGTACACTAAAATAAGGCATGTATAAAGTCTACATTATGATGAGTTGGTTGAGAAATTATACCTGAACTTAACCCCTATTTCGGGTCAATAGAGGTGGACCCCTGACTAGTACCAATTCGGATTGTCTTTCGTGTTCTCTTGGCTCAGGAGAAGATGGTCTTGACCTCCAACTTCCTTTCTTGAGAGATGCTGATTGTGATAGTATTCGGACAGAGTTCCAGCTAGGAACGGTTGCTTTCAGATTTGGATTCAGATAGAGCTTCGACTAAGGAATGCTATTTTTGGATTTGGAGTCGGACAGAGCTTCAGCTTGGGAAGGCTATTTCTGGATTTAGGATGAGGTGGCACTTTGGCAAAGCTTTCATTAAGGATAGTCTAAGGGAGGGTTAGGCTGAGGTGGCACTTTGACAGAGCTTTCGGTGAGAATGGCTATTTTTGGAAAGATTCCAGGGACACTCAGGCAGGGGTTCAGCTAGGAATGACTATTTCTAAAAAGAAACGGGTAGACCTAAAATTGGATTGATGAACTGCAAAGTCCCAAAGAACACTTTGAAGATCTTAACAGAGTTTCAGATCTTAATAAAAATCTCTTCGTTGACCCGAAGAACCTCAAAAAGGGGGGTTTCTATCTCAGGAATGCTCAAGAACGCTCAAGAATACTCAAGAACACTCGAGGACACTCAAGGGAGGTGGCTCAAGAACATACTATTTTTGACAAAAAACTAGATATAACTAAGAATTTGGATTGAAGATTTTCAAGATCCCAAAGAACGTTTCAAAGATCTGAATGAGTTTTCGGATCTTGATGAAGATCGCTCCGAAGATTAGAAGAAAATCAAGAGGGGGAGGGGATGAAAATTTCACTGTGAAAGAGTGAAGGGGGATTCTGGTGTGTTGGTCTATTTTTCTAAGGGAGGGGGTATTTATAGTTTTTTTGGCTAAATAGGAGAGGGGGAAACCCTTTATCCAGTAGACGAAAGGGGAACTCTTACCTAAATTGAGGGGATAGGATTTTTGTCCAATGGGTAAAAGGGGGGACTTAAAGGTAAAAATGGGTGGGGAGGACTTTTATCTAGTGGGTGAAGGGGGGTTTTCAAAAAAATGTGAGGAGAGAGAAATTTTAGCTGAAAAAGGCAGTTTTCAGAAAAGCAGGAGGAGAGAGAAATTTTAGCCAAAAAAAGGTAGTTTTCAGAAAAATAGGAGAGAGAAATTTTAGCTAAAAAAGATAGTTTTCAGAAAAGTAGGAGGAGAGAGAAATTTTAGCCGAAAAAGGTAATTTTTAAAAAAGCGAGAGGAGAGAGAAACACCAATCCCAGCCACTGACGGTGGTGCACGGGACCAGCTCATAGTTCCCAAGGTATGGTTAGTTTAGGCAGGTAGTGCGGGTGACATCATGGGTGTATGATGGATGACGTGCGGGTAATGGCCGAGGTGGTGTGGGCATGGGCAACGGGCACTGGGCACGTGCATGCATGGGTGTGCAGGTAATGTGCACATTGTGTGGGTCAGGCCAGCATGGGTGTGTGGGCAATGTGCATAGTGTGCGGGTCAGGCTGGCATAGGTGTGCGGGCAACATGCGTACAGTATAGGCAAGTTGTGCACAGCCATGCAGTAGGGGAACATACAGCGTGCGGCAAGGCCTTGCAAGCCATGTTGAGGGGGCACGCAGGCTATGTGGCAAGGGTGCGCAGGCTATGCAACGGGGGTAGGCTGTGCGGTGGGGATGCGTAGGCTTTGCGGTCGGGGTGCACAACATGTGGCAGGGCATGCAGGCCAGGCTGGGTGGCTGGCTTGGCTAGGCTAGCTGGCTGGCTTGGCTGGCTCGCTTGCTGGCTTTGCCGGGTGGCTGGCTTGGTTGGGCTAGATGGCTGGCTGGCTTAGCTAGCTGGTGGCTGGCTAGTTCGTGTGCTCGACATGCATGTGAAAAGAATGTGATTTTCCAGGGAAGATTGCGGGTAATCCGACAATCCGATTTTAGCATACCATATATCATCGAAATCATATTTTTGAGTACTATCCATCTGGATGGTCATCTTGACTAGATTCCTTCATACGTAAAAATCCAAAATTAGACCCCCTTCTCTCCTGCACGAGGGTTTCTAGGATTCCATTAGCATTTCTGTTGGTCGGAAGCCAAAAGTCACATTCGAGATCCATATTTCATCATAGCCAGGGGAGGATGACAAAATTGGGTGTCTACAGAATGCCCCTCTTTGGCCGAGGCCTATACCAATGGCGGAAGACCAAAGAAAAGAACAACCACATTTTTTCACCCAGAGCATGTACTGCCGTCAACTTGCTCAGTTATGACGGAGTTGAAAAATGCAACAGATAATATCTCCTAACTACTTTGAAGTTGAGGACTTACCTGGGGATACTAATTCTGGAAAGGAATTCGCTGCTCTTCCAATCCTGCAAAAAAGGTTAGTACTTTGATCTTTGATTTTCCTTAGCTGGGCCTCACATGTGCCAGTATAGGGAATTTTGGTCTCCAGCCTGAGTCCTTTGACCCAATCTGGACTATCTAGGACCGAAAGTTATAAGAGAGGAATTCACTTCTTTTCCAATCCTGTAGCAAGTAAAACACTTGATTATTTGATTTTCCTTAGCTGGGCTTCACATGTGCCAGTTCAGGGAATTTTTGTCTCTAGGTTGGTTCTTTCGAACCAATCTGGACCATATGGTCTTCCAGATGGGTTTTTTCGAACTGGGCTGGGCTATCTGGTTTTTCAGGCTGGTACTTTTGAACCGGGCTGGGCTATCTAGCCTTGTCAATTACATGAAAGAAATTCGTTGCTCTTTCCACCCTGTAAAAGACAATAACAATTGATTTAGATTTTTTATTTGAATTTTGAATTTTGATGCTTGATTTAGAATCTTTTAATTCTTGATTTTGATTTGGAATTTTGTTCATTGATTTGGTTTGAATTTTGACGCTTGATTTGGAGACTTTTAATTCTTGCTTTTGATTTGGAATTTCGTTCATTGATTTGGTTTGAATTTTGATGCTTGATTTGGAATCTTTTAATTCTTTGGTTCTTCTTTGAATTGAATTTGGACTTCTGAATTGGAATTCCAAAATAATAATAATAATTGTTTTTTTAATAAAATGGGCCCTCTCCCCTATTCATTCTTCATTTTAACTTTTCTGAGTGAAGTGAGTTCCTAGAACTTTCTAGTTTTTCTTGGAATTTTTCTTCCTCTTTCTAGAGTTTTTCACCTTGTTCTTGAAGTTCTTGAAGATCATCTTGTTCTTGAAGGAGGAATTATTTGGAATTTGATATTCTTATGGGCTTTTGTGCAAATTGGGAAACTTTCTGGGTTTTCTTACAATTTAGGAAAGTTTATGGGCTTCTGTAATTTTGGAAAATTTCTAGGGCTTTTGTAGTTTCTAAAAATATGACTAAAAGGAGGAAGAGGAAGACTCTGGGAGAGGTCCAGCTCGAGAGTTGCAGCAGTCCTTCTCACACGGATGAGGTCTTGGCCGACTGGTATTCCGGGCAGACTCTTTACAACAGTCGGAATCACATCTGTAACTCTATACGGGGTTCCTGGGTAAGTCTTTACATTTCATTTATTATTTTGATCATATTTTATTCCTATTTTTTTGTTCTCTCTTTTTTTTATTTATCGTATTGTTTTCGCTCTTTAATGCTTTTTTTTTATTATTATTATTTCTTTTAATTCCATTAGCATGAGGGGAAGAAACCACCTACCTTGGCCTCCTATGGCCATCCGAACATGGTTCAGTTAGCATAGGATGCTGCCTCATAGGGTGAAGGATATGGTTGATGATACCTATCTGTGTCGGCTGGCCCTTATAGAGACCCAAAAGTTTAATCCAGCATTGGTGAGGGCCCTGATGGAGCGGTGGTGGCTGAGTACTCACACTTTCCACCTTCCTGTTGGCGAGATCACCATTGTGCCTTTGTGCTTCTATGCCTTGACAGGCATTCCATTTGGGGGTAGATCCATGATCCTACTCGTAGGGTTTTTTACTCTTAGGGAGTTTGCAAATCTAACCGGTATCACCATTAAAGCCGGCCAGACATGCATCCACCTAGGGGAGATTAGTGCTCACTGGTGGAAAGTTGGCCTGGGGGAGAATCTATGCAACATGTCTTAGATAGCATGTTCCTTTGTGCTGTTTGCCGTGGGTCAATGCCTCTACAGTGACCTCCAAGGGGGAGTAGATATATATGCCTGGTGTTCTTTCTCAAAGATCTTCGCACAGGAGATTCCTACAACTGGGGCGGGGCCACTATGCATATATCCTGCAGTCCCTGGATCTACTATCCTATAGAGATTGGGACCTCAAGGGGGTAGGCTACATTATCCAGGTAACTTTCCTTCTCACATCTATTTCCTTTCAGTCATTTGGTCTGCACTTTCTTACTTTGATTTCTTGAAACAACCCTGGTGTTTTGAGCACCTAGGAACCATAGCCCCTAAACTAAGGGATCCTGAGGCATTCTTCTTCCCCCTAGCCACAAAGTGGGGAGATAACCAAGTGATCCAAGCCCACACCATCCTTCAAGAACCACTGCTCGTTCTCTTTTGAACGATCTCACTAAGGTATGTTATGTCTGATGCTGAAATTCTATTTGCCTGATGTTGTACTTACCCTTCCTTGGTTGTGCAGGTTACTTGGAGACCATTCCATGACCTTATGTTTTTGGATTCCGAGAGAGTCACCTTGGCTCATCAATTGTCTGAGAGTCAATTCATTTTCCAGGGCATGTGGGGCCATGCCTGGTACTTAGGAGAGAGAGTAGTGCCCCAGTTGTCAGACATGGATCCACGCCCTTCTCTCGGTCTTCCTCCACCCACTATGCATTGTCCAGAGATTGTCCCTGCAGATGAGATGAGGTACTTGGATAATGGAGTATGGGAGGACTCCTTTCTTGATCTGGATAGGGACTACGGAGCCTTCCTAGAGGAGGAGACAATGTGCACCCCTCTTAGTCCCAATGGTTCAATGGTATGTCGCCCTTTTTTGAGTATTTCCTACAGATTCTTCCTTGTTTTGGTCTTGACTGATGTTCTTTCAGGGGAGAGTGAGACGTGTTAATCCTTCTACTGTTCGATTACATGTCAGTGCTACCGATCAAACAGGGCCCTCTACTAGTGTTGGCAGGTCTCTCAGGGTTGCTAACGTCCCCTTTCGTGGCTTCCCTGCCTGGACCTATCCCAACACGTCCAACCCCAGTCTCCCTCATCTTCTAGAGCCGAACATAGATGTAGATGCTTCCCTTAGGCTTCCTATTCCTTATGATTATTTGAGTATCTGATCATTTTCCAACTAACTCTTGACTTCCTTTAGCTGATATGCTCTTTCTTAGGTGTCCCCAGAGGTCTATGCTGAGATTAGGAGGATGCACTATGGCCTGTGGGAGGTGATAGTTGCCAAGGATCTGGAGATTGCCAAGCAGGGTGCACTGATTGAGGACCTAACCCAGAGGCTGGAGCAGGTTGGAGTAGTATCTGTGGATTCCCTAGTGCTTCATGATGATGGTTTAGAGTACGGTTTAGATGATGGCTTCTAACCCATAGGGATTTGTTCCTGTATTTCCTGCAAACACAAACACATGGATATTTTCTTTCTTTTTTCTTTTTCCCTCCCTTTGTTTGTTCATTATGTTATTTCAGCCTCTCTACGAAAACTTACTTTTGGCATAAAGAAAATCTTTCTTCCCTCTTTTATTTTTTTGTTTTTTGTTTGCTTTCAATGCTTAGGCACAATCAATTCCATAACTCAAGTCATAATTAGAATAATCGGGATAACACGAAAATCCAAATACTTCCTCATTCCATTACCAAGTGAATTACATGAAAAGGGGGACCACTTTCCTACCACAAACGGGATAGGTGAATAACAAGGTGGGGAGACAATTCTTGAGGTGGGTGAAAGTTCACTAACTCTTCTGGGTCCGTCTCCTCGAGCCCGTATTGTCGGCTGATGTACATAGGCGAATAAAAGGACATGTGAGTCAATCCCATCAATCTGACATAGTTGTGGCCAAGGGTCTTAATCAAAAAATCTTCTTGTGGCTTCCCTGGGCACCTCCATGCGATATCCTGTATAGTCCTTTCCTACAGGTACTTTTCCCAATCGGTGATAAGGTTGAATTCTGGAACTTCTCTCTTATCCTAGTAATAAAAAACTCCGAGTGGGCTTCCCCTTAATGGTGTGGTGAGCTTCAATTTCTCGAGGAGCCAAATTTAAAAATTAGCAGGACTCCCCTGATAATGATCTAGTCCGAATCTATGGCTATAGCTCATGTCATCAAATCCCTTGAACATTTCTATAAGAACCATAGGGACGATGTCACCTCCCTTCTCCGACTGTTTTACTACCTCAATCAGAACAGATGGTGCACCATGCCCAGGAGTGTAGAGAACACAACAAGCTATCATGCAAAGCAAATAAGCATCTTGGGATTGCTACTAATGGATTCCTCCCATTAGTAGAAATTGGATGAAGATCTGAGCCACCTTCAGAATGTCGATCTTCCCATACCTAACAAACTGCTTTACTTTTTCTTCGTTCCATCCGAAGAAATCTTGAATTTCCTCTAAGCAATCTTCCTTCATAGAGGGTTGGAACAAATTGCCTTTGGGTGGCGATAGCATAAAGCACTTGCACATATCAAATTGCCTACGTATCCCTTGAAAGGGATTAGGTCTGACGTAGTTCAGGCTATTCACCCTTTCAGACATAATATTTCTTAAGTTAATCCATGTTGACCAGTCCGGGCATTTCATCACCATTGTGGTCTATGAGCGTCATAGCCTTGCCTGGTAGAATTTCTTTGACAGTGAATGGGCCGCTCCAGTTGGGCCTAAATTTTCTTCTTGGATCATGAATTGGGGCTCTTTGTTCCCAAAGAACAAGTTCACCCACCTCTATGTGATGGGGTTTCACATTCATTTTGAAGGCTCGGGCCATTCTCAGTTGATATTTCTTCAGATTATTCATAGCTTTCATACACCTTTCGTTGAGAAAGTTGAGCTCATCATGTCTGGACTTCACCCATTCTCCTTCAGGTAGTTGACTATCCGATGGTCTGATTTTGACGTACCATATATCGTTAGAATTATAATTCTGATTACTATGCATCTGTACAGTCACTTTGATCTGATTCCATCGTATATGAAATTTCATAATTGGACCCATGTTTTCTCTCACATGGGTTTCCTGGGGATTTTGGGTGAGTATGGAATGCTTATGGGAATAGTTACCTCAGTCAATTATCATCTTTATCGATCAAAAGCAAAAGATCACATCCAAGATCCATAAGTCATCATAGTCGGGGGAAGATGACAAAATTGGGTGTCTATGGAATGCCCTTCTTTGGCCAAGGCCTGTGCCAACAGCCGAAGGGCAAAGAAAAGAACTACCACATTTTGTCACCCAGAGCATGTACTATCGTCATCTTGCTTATCAATGACAGAGTTGAAAATGTAACAAGTAATATCTCTTAACTACTTTGAAGTTTAGGACTTACCTAGGCTATCGATTGTAGGAAAGAAATTCGTTGCTCTTCCAATCCTACAAAAGATTTTAGTATTTTGACCTTTGGATTTTCCTTGGCTTGGCTTTTCATGTGTTGGTATGGGGAATTTGGTCTTCAGGCTGGGTCTTTCGAACCAATCTAGACTGATGGTTACAAGAGAGAAATTCGTTACTCTTCCAATCTTGTAACAGACAAAAATATTGGATTCTTGAATTTTCCTTAGCTGGGACTTACATGTGCTAGTTTAGGGAATTTGGTCTCCAGGCTGGGTCTTTCGAACCAATCTGGACTATCTAGGACCAATGGTTACAAGAGAGAAATTCGCTGCTCGTCCAATCTTACAACTGAAAAAAAATTTGGGTTCTTGGGTTTTCCTTAGCTGGGCTTTACGTATGCCAATTTGGGGAATTTGGTCTCCAGGCTGGGTCTTTCGAACCAATCTGGACTATCTGGGACCGATGGTTACAAGAGAGAAATTCGCTGCTCTTCCAATCTTGCAACAGGCAAAAACATTTGATTCTTGGATTTTCCTTAACTGGGCTTCACATGTGCCAGTTTGGGGAATTTGATCTATGAGATCGAGTCACACGGAGCCGATTCAAAGGGATTGGGCCTCTTGAGGCCGATTCAATGGGATTGGGCCACCTAGGACCAGGTTAATGAGATTGGGCCCTTGGATTTAAGCCCTTAATTCTTAAAAATTTAGATCTTGATTTAGAACCTTGAATTTTGACTTTTGATTTGGAATCTTGAATTTTGACTTTTGATTTTTGGCTTTTGATTTGGAATCTTGAACTTTGATTTTTAGCTTTTGATTTGAAATCTTGATTCTTTGAATTTTGACTTTTGATTTGGAATCTTGAACTTTGATTTTTAGCTTTTGATTTGGAATCTTGATTCTTTGAATTTTGCCTTTTGCTTTTATCTACCAATTTCACCTTCCACTTTCATGTGATTTTATCTACCAATTAGATTTCACTTTCCCATTTCCATGTGATTTTATCTACCAAGTAGATTTCACTTTCCCATTTTCATAATTTTTGCCTACCACAAGAAATTATTTTGAATTTTGTTTTTGTGATAAGAACTCTTGATTTGCACCTTGGAATTAGAATCTCAAATATATATATATATATATTTTCTTTTTTGAAGGATGAATTTTTTAACCATAAAATGGTTCCCCCCTCTTGTTCACTCACTATTCCAACTTTCTTGAGTTTGGAATGATTCGTGAACGAGTGAGCACGGGTTTGAAGTCTTTCCAGGCCCTCTTGCAAATTGTGAAACTTTTTGGGGTTTGTTGTAAATTGTGAAACTTCTTGGGGTTCTTTGTAATTTTGGATAAGTATGGCCAAAAGGAGAAGGAGAAGGACTCCAGGAGAGATCCGGCTGATCGGTGGAGAGAGTCGTAGCACATCCTCCCACAGGGATGATAGTCCCGCAGATTGGTACATTGGGCGGACACTTTCCAGGACCGACGTGGGGCAAATGGATAAGTTTTTTCCTTTTCCCTTCATTATTATTCATTTTTGCTTATTTTGTTCATTTTTTCATTTCTTTTATTTTTTGTTTATTATTTTTTGTTCAGTTTTGTATTTTTTTTTTTTGTTCATTTTTTTCATATTTATTTTTTGTTTTTTTTTTTTTTTTTTTTGCATTTATTTTAGGAACACGATGA
Organism: Macadamia integrifolia; assembly: GCF_013358625.1. Taxonomy (NCBI): domain Eukaryota; kingdom Viridiplantae; phylum Streptophyta; class Magnoliopsida; order Proteales; family Proteaceae; genus Macadamia; species Macadamia integrifolia. The sequence goes on from NC_056562.1 coordinate 35,693,160, forward strand.
TGGAATGCCCCCTACATTGGCTAGGTATGGCCACCCAATACATTTCAGGAATGGTATGAGATGCTTCCCCATAGGGCAAAGAGGTAAGTTTCCACTTACCTGTGTCGCTTGGCCTCACTGGAGACTAGGAAATTCAGTTTGGCAGTGACGGGAGCTTTAATGGAGCGGTGGTGGCTGAGTACCCATTCTTTTCATTTTCCTACTAATGAGATCACCATCATACCTTTGTGCTTCTATGCCATGACCAGCATACCCTTTGGGGGAGGCCTCTATCTATTCCCAAGACTTTGTCAGTGCGGGAGTTCACAGAGTTGATAGGTATTGAGATTCTAGATGATTAGACACATATCCGCTTGGGTGTGATCAGTGCCCGGTTGGATGAGGAAAGATCTGAGGGTGAACCCGGGTAACCTCGCACAAGTAACTCGCTCCTTTCTTTTGTTTGTTGTGGCACAGGGTCTTTTTAGTGACCTCTGGGGTGAAGTGGACATCCGCATGGCTTCCCTCTTCCAGAATGTTCAGGAGGTCGATTCTTGGGATTGGGGTGGGGCCGCCTATGTATACCTTCTGCAAACCCTGGACCTACTGGCATATGGGGATCGGGGCCTCAAGGGAGTAAGCTATATTCTCCAGGTGACTTTACATTTCTTTTTGTTCTTTTCTTTTCTCTCAATTGAGCCTTGGTGTTACGAGCACCTAGAAATATTAGCCCCCGTGCTGAAGGATCCTCTGAGTTTGCCCTTCCCCATGGCTAACAGATGGGGAGATAGTCGGGTATTGAGGAACTGACGCTATCCCACTGAGACCACTTCCCACTCTCTTCTGGACAGTCTTACAGACGTAAGCCATATCTAGTGTCAAGTTTTTCCTTTCCCTTATGCTGTACTCACTTCTTCCTAGCTTTGCAGGTCAATTGGAAGCCATTCCAGGGTCTCCAATTCTTCAACCCCGATGAGTTTGCTCGAGCCAAACACTTGACAGAGAGCCGGGCATTATTCGAGGGTATTTGGGGCCATGCCTGGTATCTGGGGGAGCATGTCACTCCTCAGTGGTCCAATCTTGTTGTGTGTTCTCCTCCCTATTATCCTCCATCGACTATGCTTAACCCGGAGCATCTCCCCAAGAGTGAGATAAAGATATGGGCTGAAGTGGTGTGGGATGATTCTCTCCTAGATCAGAGCAGGGATTACTAGGCCTTTCTCGAGGAGGAGACAGTCTGCGCTCCCTTTGGTCCCAAGGGGCCACTGGTATGTTTCCTTTCTTGAACATTTTTTCCATATTTCATATTCTTCTCTTTTTTTATTGTTGTTCTTTCAGTGGAGGGCACAACATGTGGCTCCCCCTCCTACTCGGTCACAAGTAGGTGCTACCTCCTCATCTCAGATTGAGTCTTCCATTATTGTGAGAGGACCTCTCTGGATGGCCATCAGTCCCTTCAGTGGTTTCCCAGGCTGGTCTTGTCTCAATGCTGTCCATTCGGGCATTCCTCAGCTCTTGGAGTGTAGAGTGGATAGAGACGCCTCTCTTGGATTTCCTATCCCATATGACTATGTGAGTATCAAAAAACTTCTTGTTTCATTGATTCTTGATTCCTTTTGACTGACATGCTTGTTTTTAGGTGTCTCCAGAGCTCTATACCGAACTTAGGAGGATGCATTAGGGTCTGTCCAAGGTCATGGTTGAGAGGGTACTCTTCTGTTCTTAATCTCTTTCCTCTTTTATTGCTTCTTTTCTTGATCATTCCATGTGTTCTCCCAAGAGAGGAAGAATTATGCCTTGAGGAGAAAGGTTAGCTCCTACCGACAAGAGAATGCCCATTTGCGGAGACAGGTTGAGGTCCTTACAAAGAGGCTGATGAGTTTAGGGTTAGGACCCTCCAGTTCCACGGCCTTCCATGAGGATGATGCCGAGCATGGTTTAGATGATGACTTTTGACCCATAGGGACTTGTTCCTGTATTTCCTGTAAACATAAACATATGTATATTTTCTTTTTCTTTTTCCCTCCCCTTTGTTTGTTCGTCATTTTATTTTGGCATCTTACGAATGGAAACATATCTTTGGCATAAAGAAAATCTCTTCCTTTTTTTATGGTTTGAAATGTGTACGCATAATCAATTCCACAATTTAAGCCATAATTAGAATAATCGGGATAACACGACAATCCAAATATTTCCTCATTATACTCCCAAGTGAATTACATGGGAAGGGGAACAACTTTCCTACCATAGACAAGATAGGTAAGTAACAAGGTGGGGAGACAATTCTTGAGGTGGGTGAAAGTTCCCTAACTCCTTTGGGTCCATTGCCTCAAGCCCATATTGTCGGCTGATACATAGGCAAATAAAAGGATGTGTGAGTCAATCCCATCAACCTAATGTAGTTGTAGCCAAGGGTTTTCATCAGAAAATCTACTTGTGGCTTCTCTTGGGCACTTCATGCAATGTCCTTTGTAGTTCTTCCTTGTAGGTATTCTTTCCAATCATCAATGAGTTTGAATTCCGGGGCTTCTCTCCTTTCTTGGCAACCAAGAGCCCCTAGTTGACCTCCATATAATGGCCTGTTTAGCTTCCGCTTATCAAGTAGCCATAGTTGGAAAATGGCGAGACTTCCATGATAATGATCAAGTCCAAACCTATAGCTATGGCTCATATCATCAAGTCCTTTGAATGTCTCTGCAAGGACTATAGAAATGATATCTACTCCTTTCTTTAATTGCTTTACCACCTCTATTAGCATAGTTGGTGCACCACGCCCTGGAGTTCGGAGAACATAGCGAGCTATAATACATAGTAGATAAGCATCCTGTGATCTTTGCTGATGGATTTCCTAGTGATAGGTACCGAATGAAGATCCTGACTGCCTTCAAAATATCAATCTTTCTATATCTGATGAATTGCTTCATTTCCTCCTTTTCCCATCCGAAAAAGTCTTGAATCTCTTCTAAGTGATCTTTCTTCAAAGATGGTTGAATGAACTTGCCCTTAGATGGAGATAACATATAAACTTGGAATTCCTCGAGAGTTGGATAGATCTCAACCAACCTAAACCGAAATACATGAAGATCAACATCCCAATGTTGAGGCATCTGTCGGAGCAGATTGTGATGTAGCTCAATGCACCCAATCCGGCTAAGCATTGACATATTCATGGATTCTAGCAGTCCTGGTGCTACTATACTTATGTCGAAGTTCCATTTTCTCAATGTCTCATCCAAGGAACCCATCACTTATCATACAGTTATCACAAGCAAAGAGAAGATGTGATGAATTATCAAAGCGTTACTCATTAGCTACTAACACAACCAAACCTTTACCACTATTGCATCTAGCTCTCTTTTTTTTCTTTTGACCGATCAAGGATGGGGAATAAACTGGCCTTGATAAACTAGTGCTGGGTGGTAACTTTTGGGGGATAGAAACCTGGATAAGAATTTGATGGACTATAGGTGAATGACAAATACCTAATGGCCTTACATGCCAAATGGAGATTCTTGGGGGACACAAACTATGATGATCTTTAAGATACCTTGACTATTAATTTAGGAACAAATTTATTGCCTTGAGATGGTTGAGACCACACTTGCATATGTCAAGTTGCCTATATATCCCTTGAGAGGAATCATGTCTAACATAGTTTGGGCTATCCACCCTTTTAGACATAATATTTCTTGGATTGATCCATGTTGACCAATCCGAGTATTTCTTCACCGCTATGGTCTATGAGTTTCATAGCCTTACCTGGTAGAATTTCTTTAACAGTGAATGGGCCACTCCAGTTGGGCCTGAATTTCCCTCTTGGGTCATGAATTGGGGCTCTTTGTTCTTGAAGAACAAGTTCACCTTTCTCTATGTGATGGGGCTTCACATTCTTGTTGAAGGCCCTTGCCATTCTCATATGATATTTCTTTAGGTTGTCCATGGCTTTCATATGCTTTTTATCAAGAAAGTTAAGCTCATCGTGTCTAGCCTTCACCCATTCTCCTTCAGGTAGCTGACTATCCAAGAGTACTCTTAAGGATGGCACTAGGATTTCTACAGGTAGAACTGCCTCAACCCCGTATACCAAAGAGAAAGGAGTTGCCCCTGTTGAGGATCGTATAGAGGTCTGATATGCCCATAAATCAAGTGGTAACTTATCCGCCTAATCTTTGTGTGTCTCAGCCATTTTCTGTAGGATCATCTTGATGTTCTTGTTAGCTGCTTCTACTACCCCATTGGTCTGTGGCCTGTAAGTGCTAGAGCGATGCCTTCTGATACCAAACTTTGTGCAAATTTTGTTGATTTTGCCCTAGAAATGGGATCTCTGATTCGATATCAACTCTTGAGGTACTCCATATCGGGGAATGATATTTTCTTGGATGAATTTTGCCACCTTAGCAGATGTGAGGACCGTATATAACTGAGCTTCTACCCACTTGGTGAAATAATCAATGGCTAGTAGGATGAACTCATGGCTATTGGATGCTTTGGGGTTGACCTTCCAAATGATGTCAATGACCCCAAGTGGAGAAAGGCTGAGGAGAACTAAGTGAATGCAACTCTGTTGGCAAGATAAATATGATATTGTCAAATATCTAACATTTATGGCATTTCTTGACAAATTCCACACGATCTGCTTCCATTGTGTTCCAATAGTATCCCAGCTTAAGGATCTTCTTAGCTAGCATCTTGGCATTCATATGGGGTCCATAGAGGCCTTGATGAATTTCCTCCATGATGGTTCATGGTTGTAGCTTATTCTTCATCCACACACAGCAGCTGTATTCCATCATAGGACCTCTTGTATAACAAGTCCTCTTAAAGAATAAATTGGGTGGCATATTTCCTTAGAAATTTCTTCTCTCTATTTGTAGCTTCAATCAGATACTTTATTTCTCTGAAAAAATCCACTATGTGAGCAAACCAAGACTGACCATCCACAGTAAGAGAGTTCACCAAATTCTGATAAATGAGCCTGCTCCTTTGTTCTACCAAGAATGGTCAGACCCTAGCTATAGGTTTGCATTCTACCATGGATGCCAAGGTTAAGAAGGCATCAGCAAACCTATTGTTATCCCTTTGGAAATATTCGAACGAGATCTTCTCAAAGTGTTCAATCACCTCTTCCAAATTTTCTTGGTACGACTTCAACTTTTCATCTCTAGTCTTCCACTTTCCTTGTGTCTGACAAATGACAATAATCGCTATACACTTTAATCTTTTCACTCCAATATTCAAGGCCGTTTCTAGTCCCAACGTACAAGCTTTATATTCAACAATATTGTTGGTACAGGGGAAGTCGAGGCAGAATGACAAAGGCAAGTAAAGGCCATTAGGAGTGATAAACAATATTCCTACGCCACACCCCTTTTGATTAGCTGCTCTATCATAGAACAACTGCCATTCATTAGTTGTATCTTCTTCCTCTATTGCTGTGATTTCTTCATCAGGAAAGGCATCATCCAGGGCTCTTCCATCTTATGTGGGGTGGGCAGCCAAATGATCAGCTATAACTTGCCCTTTGATAGATTTCTAAGTAAAATAGGTGATATCAAACTCTAATAGCAAAAGTAGCCATGGGGCCATCCTTCCTGTTAGAGTTCGCTTCTCAAAGAGGTATTTGATTGGATCCATTCTTGAGATCAAATGCACTGGATACGCTACCTTATAGTGACGTAGCCTTTTTGTTACCCAAATTAGTGCAGCATAAGTTTTTTTCAAAGATGTGCACCGCGTCTCATACTCTAGGAACTTCTTGCTGAGGTAGTATATGGCATGCTCTGCCCTCTTTTCCATCTCTTTCTGCACTAGTAATGAGCCCATGGAATATTCTCCCACTGATAAGTACAATAGAAGTGGTTCTCCTTCCACCGGTGGTGTCAATACTGGTGTGGTCATGAGGTATCCTTTGATCTTGTCAAAAGCTTGTTGGCATTGGTCATTCCATTTCGTGGGCTGATCCTTCTTCAGCAGCTTGAAAATTGGTTCATAGATTGTAGTCAACTAAGCTATGAATCTGTTGATATACTGGATGTGACCCAAAAATCCTCATATTTGCTTCTTAATCTAAGGTGTGGGCATCTCCTGAATTGCCTTGATCTTGACAGGGTCAACTTCAATGCCTCTTTCACTCACCAAGAACCCTAACAATTTTCCTCATGTTGCCCCAAATACACACTTTTGAGGGTTCAACTTCAGTTAATACTTCTTGATCCTTTCAAAGAATTGCCTTAGTACGGGAATATGCCCTTGTCGATCTTTTGACTTCACTATCATAGCATCCACATAGACTTCCACATCTTTGTTCATCATGTCATGTAATATATCCATAGCTGCTCTCTGATAAGTTGCCCCGGCGTTCTTTAGCCCAAAAGGCATCACCTTGTAATAATAAGTTCCCCATGGAATGGTGAAGGCTGTTTTCTCACGATCTTCTGGGTGCATGCTCACTTGGTTGTATCCTGAGAATCCATCCATAAATGATAGCAAGGCATACCCTACCTTGTTGTCAACCAATATATCAATGTGAGGTAATGGGAAGTCATCCTTAGGGCTTACCTTGTTAAGATCTTAGAAGTCTACACACATGCGTACCTTGCCATCCTTCTTCGGCATTGGTACAATGTTGGCCAACTATTGAGGGTACTTCACCACTTGTAGAAACCCTGC
>NC_056562.1:35699827-35835005 GCF_013358625.1 Macadamia integrifolia
GGCAACCCCGGTGGTACATTCAAGAGGGCCAATCGTACTGCTTTTAAATTACTGGAGTCAGCACTTTTATTTTCAGTCATTTACATTTCTGTTGAGAACCGGTGGACGGTATTGTCTTTACTTTTTTGAGTACTCACGGTGGGCCTTCTCCAACAGCCCTATGGGCGTATCGCGGGAGGGAGTTCGCGGCTCGTACCCATAGTATACGCGCACTGTGATTGTAGTAGCACTAAAACCAAAGACTTAATAATGTTGCTCAGGTGGATGTGATTTAAAATGTATGGCATGGCATGTAGTGCATATGATGTGTTGTGATGTGTGGACTGTTGTGTGTGGTCCACCTTTCTACTTACTGAGCTAGTGAGCTCATCCCACGTGTGCACCCCTTTTTTAGATGATTTTGCAGGTCATACATCTGAGGAGCATGGGGTGGGTCCCACAGTCGAGTTTCCTAAAGAGGACTGGTGGACCCCTGAGGAGTTTGAGCACGGCGTAGACTGCTCGTGCGAGAGCTGTGCTGCGGGACAGCAGTTCTGAGGCCGTGCTGAACTCCACTTCTGAGGCCGAGCTGAGCTCTTCTATGTGATGCCGAGCTGGGCTCAACCCTTTATGCCGAGCTGAGCTCCAGCCTTGAAACCGAGCCGAGCTGTGCACTCTGATTTTCTTGATGATTTCCTGTATGTACTTGATGTTTGAATTTTATTCTTTTTGTGTATATATCATGCCTTCGGGCCCACATGTATATAATTATTGTATCACGATTCGGGTATCAAGTATATGGGATTTATTCACAGGTAAAACTTAGTCTTCCGCTGATCTGATGAACTTATGTTAGTTGTGCGTATGCTGTGGTGGAATACAGTATCTGATGATCCTGGCAGGTTTGGGTTAACCGGTGTTAACTCGGTCACCGCTCCGGTTTAGTGTGAACGGGGTGTGACAATATGGCATGCTCTGCCCTCTTTTCCATCTCTTTCTGCGCTAGCAATGAGCCCATGGAATATTGTCCCACTGATAAGTACAATAGAAGTGGTTCTCCTTCCACCGGTGGTGTCAATACTGGTGTGTTCATGAGGTATCCTTTGATCTTGTCAAAAGCTTTTTGGCATTGGTCATTCCATTTCGTGGGCTGATCCTTCTTCAGCAGCTTGAAAATTGATTCATAGATTGTAGTCAACTAAGCTATGAATCTGCTGATATACTGGATGTGACCCAAAAATCCTCATATTTGCTTCTCAATCCAAGGTGTGGGCATCTCCTGAATTGCCTTGAGCTTGACAGGGTCGACTTCAATGCCTCTTTCACTCACCAAGAACCCTAACAATTTTCCTAATGTTGCCCCAAATACACACTTTTGAGGGTTCAACTTCAGTTGATACTTCTTGATCCTTTCAAAGAATTGCCTTAGTACGGGAATATGCCCTTGTCGATCTTTTGACTTCACTATCATATCATCCACATAGACTTCCACATCTTTGTTCATCATGTCATGTAATATAGCCATAGCTGCTCTCTGATAAGTTGCCCCGGCGTTCTTTAGCCCAAAAGGCATCACCTTGTAATAATAAGTTCCCCATGGAATGGTGAAGGCTGTTTTCTCACGATCTTCTGGGTGCATGCTCACTTGGTTGTATCCTGAGAATCCATCCATAAATGATAGCAAGGCATACCCTACCTTGTTGTCAACCAATATATCAATGTGAGGTAATGGGAAGTCATCCTTAGGGCTTACCTTGTTAAGATCTTAGAAGTCTATGCACATGCGTACCTTGCCATCCTTCTTCGGCATTGGTACAATGTTGGCCAACTATTGAGGGTACTTCACCACTTGTAGAAACCCTGCATTCCACTGCTTTACAACTTATTCTCTGATCTTCTCACTCCATTCTGGCCGCATCCTTCAGAGCTTCTGCTTTATCAGTTTTGCCCTAGGGTAGGTCGACAATCGATGTTGCACAATATCAGGGTCTATACCAGGCATATCCTCATAAGACCAAGCAAAGACTTCGACAAACTCCTTTAAAAGACTAATCATCTGTTCTGCTTCTTCATTGTCTAGGGTGGTACCAATTTTTACCTCTCGAAGGCATTGGTCGGTTCCAAGATTAATAACCCTGGTAACCTCACGGATGGGTTGGGCTTTCTTTGGTTTGCATTGTTTTATTAATTCTTGATATTTATTAAGATCATCATCAGAAAAAGGAGGCAAGTCATACTTGGAATCATAAATTTCATTCATAAAAGGAGTAATAGACTCGACATACACAGACTCTGGGCTTTCTTCAAGAGGGGAGGCCGACACGAAATCATAAACAGAAGATTCAACAACTGACTCGACTACAGACTCGATGGCTGGTTTGATGCTTTCATTAGTGGTATCTAGTTTGATTGACTCAATAGCTTGAGTAAACTTGAAATTCTCCCCAATGCTAGTCCAATTTAGGAGCAGTTTGATGGCTTGATGGATGAGGAGATATGGCAACGGGCCTCCTTTTTCTGAGAAAGTTACTACTATTTCTTCAATGGTGTAATGGTTCTTCTGGATAGGTGTCTGCTCTTCTCCTTCCATGTGGATTGTGAGTGCCGACTGAATTGCAAAGGTAGGGTCAATCATCGGATCATCTTCGCCAATTGTATACACTAAATATCCTCCCAGATCCCTGGGTGAATAGTATCCTGATTCATCATCTTCATCATTGTGCCAAGGCCCCTAGTGGTCATCCCAGTCCTGCTACTCATCATCATTTTGAGAATTAGAGTCATCTCCATCATTCTCTTTTTCTCTCTTGTCCTCATCGTCATCATCATCATCTTCTTCTTCATTGATTTCCCCCTCACTTGGCTCTTCATCAGATTCCTCTTGACCATCAAATTCTCCTGCATCCAAACGCTCGTAGTATTCAGAGTGTATAGACCGGAAGATTTCCATAAGGCTAGAATTGACTTCACTGGCTTGAAGTTGGATCAGATCTGATTCATAATCCTCTGTGTCACTCCCTATGTGGATTAGGGAGGTGCACTCTTAACTTGCTCCCCTATGGCCAATACTGCTACTGCTCTGAGAAGATCATCTGTAATCTCTTCAATCATCTCTAGATTATCCTCTGAAGATATAGTGGGCTGAATTAGAGAAGTGGGATCAACATCCTGGCCTTCTCCTAAAGCATTCACTGATCCTATTGATGAGGTCATCTTTTGGGAATCTGATAAGGTGAGCATATCTTTCCGACCATATCCGCTAATCCATCCTTCCTTTAGATTATCCACCGATCCTTGGGAATGGGTTTGATATAAAGGTGATGAGGGATACGAAGAGGGATGGTATGAAGGCAATGTGATGTGAGAGGTAGGATATGAAGACTGGGGGTAATAAGATGAGAAAATCCCTTCTCCTTGATAATGTGGTGAAGGTTGATGATATGGTGGAGGTTGGTAATAAGATGGAGGTTGGTAATATGGTGAAGGTTGGAGGTATGGTATGGTGGATCCCCTTGTTGATGATGAAGGAGGGATAGCGGATACCTGATATTCTGGCTCCTCTTCCAAAGATTCTTCTCTTTTGGGAGTTTTTATGACCTTAACCCTTCAACTCATGGCTCTCCTACAAGCGTGGGCATTCATGCGATTCTTTCGAGCTCTAGGTGTGATCAACTGAGTGGGATCACTTTTTTTGCTTCCTCATCTAGATTGTTCATATGGTAAAGGAGTGGATTGGTGTTGACATTGGGAGTTTGCTTGACCTTGACTTCAATAGTCCCATTGTCTACCAAGTCCTAGATCGCATGTTGTAGACCCATGCATCTTTCAGTTTTGTGCCCCTTCTGAGTGTGGTAAGCACAATATTCATGATCTCTATACCAAGCTAGGGGAGGATTGCTGATTACTCTTGGGGCCACTGTCCCTAGCAATCCTTGCTTCTTTAGCTTGTCATAAACTGCTGTCACGGGCATTCCAAAATCAGTAAACTGCCTTGTTGGATGAGGAGCCTTCTGGGAGGGTGCATCTACTTGTATCACAAATGGTTGTGACGAAGTGATAAGAGAGACTGACTATTGGATTGCACCTACCATATTGGTTTCAGGACCCTTTCCCTGTCCAACTCTAGTTTTCTTGCCTGCATCTTGGGAGGATCCTTGATACTGAGCTTTCCTTAGGATTCTATTTACCACACGTGTACCAGTGGCTATCAAGGCATCAAAAGTTTGCATATGTTGATCGTACAGGACATCATAATAAGGCATTGATAAGTTCTCAATCAACATCTCCACTTACTCTGCTTCTGAAGACCGATCTACCATCTTGGTGGCCTTATCCCTAAACCTCATTAAGAAGGCGGTGAATCCTTCTTTAGGATGTTGCCTCAACGTCTCAAGCTCTTGACACTTCACATCCACTTTAGAATTGTACGAGTACTGCTTGGTGAATGCTTTCACCACTGTTGTCCAATTTTAAGTTTGGGAAGGCTCCAACTGGGTGAGCCACCTTAGTGCTGGTCCTGATAGGGTTAACATGAGGCTTGCTCCATCTGGTTGTCCGCAAGTTGCTATGAATTGGCGATGCTAAGGAAGACTTTGAGATGAGCCTTAGGGTCCCTTGACTCGTCAAACCTGTCAGTCTGCCACTTGAATTTCTCAGGAATCCTTGCCCCAGAAAAGAAACTCATTTCATCAGAATCCACTATTTGACTTTTTGAGCCTTTTCCTGCTCGAATCATATTCTCCAACTTCTCTAATTGCTCTCTGAGTTTTCTTTCTTTCTCAGTCTCTGGAGGCTCCATTTGGACATGTGCGGCGAACTCCACTTCCTCATCTTCAATCACTACCTTGGAAGGAGGGACCCTGAAATAGGTCCCTCATTGACCATTCAGACTGGCAGGTGAAGCTCCTCTTTGACCGGATGGCCTGACTGCTCTGGTTCTCCTGAGTCAACTCGGGAAAAATCCCACAATGACCCTTAGGTCCATTCTGATCCAAGTCTCTTGTGGCTTATACTGGTTCAACCCTTGGAGGGCTTTGAAGTGCATGCAATATCTGAGCTATTCCTCTCTTGACATCGGTTATTTCTGTCTACAAGGTCTCTACAGGGTGGACCCAGTCTTGCTCAGGTGATTCAAGGTCGTGGGGATCCATGTGAATAGGGTCTTAAACACTTAGCGGTAGACAATCTCGAAGAGATGATGGAGGTGAGATTGGACTTAATCGAGTCAACCGGTTACCCTGACGTGTCCAAATGGACCGTGGAGAATACTTGAGGTGTGGAATTGTGCCTGAACAAAAAATAGCCTATTTTAGGATTCCTGAATTCCCTACCCCTTGTTCACACATTCACTAGATTAACAACCAATGATCTATCCAAAGTTAGTCCACTTAATGGTAAGGAGTGGAAAGGGGTTGATGCCCCTAGTCCACTCAATGCCATAAGTGGAGCTTCATACAAATGGCTTAACCAGAATACTCCTATTAATACATTTTCTGCCAATAAAGTCATGCTTTCCTTAATCGTATCCCACTAGGTGACCTTCCTCCTAGTTTCCTCGGGTCTTTTAGATAATTCGACATTTCGCGGGACTTTGACAGAAATTAGTCTGGATCTCGTGTGCCAAATCATTCGTATTTTATTTCTAAGGAGGAAGGACACCTTTTATCTGAAACCCACTTAGGAGAGAATTTCTTTATGACTAGAATATGTCACAGGAAAATTCCTTTTCAAGACCGCAAACAAATTCTATAGATCAGCTTGTGGCTTTCCTAGCGTTCACCATCTATTTCACATATAATGCAAGCATGTGGTGGATGCAATAGGACTGAAAAGGCTTCTTTGACAGTATCTATATACGCAAGGTACGTGATGTCATGCCCCATTCACACAGAACCAGACCGGTGATCGAGTTAACTCCGGTTAACCCAAAACCTACCAGGATCATCCGATACAGTACCTCACCACAACATACCCATATCTAAGATAAGTGTTTAAAAATTCAGCGGAAGACTTAAATTACTTGTAAATATCCCTAATATACTTGATACCCAAATTATAGTATATAGCTAAGTACATGTGGGCCCGCAGGCATGATATTTACATCAAAAGAATAACAATTTACATATCAAGTACACAAAAGAGGAGGTCATCAAAAATCAAAAAGCGAAATCTTATACGGTGTCATTACTACGGTCCCGCAGCACAACCCTCGCACATGCAATCAGCATCGTGCTCATACTCCTTAGGGACCCACCAATCCTCAACAGGAAACTCGACTGTGGGGCCTGACTCCTGATCTTCAGGTGGGTGACCTGTAAAATCATCTAAAAGAGGTGTACACGTGGGATGAGCTCACTAGCTTAGTAAGTGAAAAGAAAGACCACACAAACATTCACATCCATATGTACTATATGCAATGCAATTCATTTTAATCTTCTCCACCTAAACAACATTACTAAGTCTTAGGTTATGTGCTATTCACAACCACAGTGCGCGTATGCCCTGTGTACGAGTCGCGAACTCCATCCCGCGATACGCCCATAGGGTTGTTGGAGAAGGCCCACTGTGAGTACTTAGAAAAGTAAAGCATGCCGACCACCGGCTCTCAATATAAAAGTAAATAACAAAAATGTAAAGGTGCTGACCCCGGTAATTTAAAAGCAGTACGATTGACCCTCTTGAATATACCATTGAGGTTGCCGACTGTCCTAATGACCAGCTGGGTGTATGTCTAACCACCATAGTGACCCAACAACCACAACCACTGCTTCCCCCCAAGTGATAACCCAACACCTCAACCCCTGTTGGGAAGGATCATATCACAGGGAATGATAATCTTAAACCGCGTGCTCCTATATAACAAAGTACGATTGCATAGTACCACCAAGTCCCATACCACGGGCCATCAATGCACTCGTTTCTAAACCGACTACGGCATCTAGTCTAATAATGCATCGTGCACAGTAATCTAACCATTCATCACATAAGCACATCACTCATTTAGCATTGAGAATGTAAAGCACAACACACATATCATGAATCATTTGTTTAGAATGCACAAGCAATGCGTACGAATGACATACGAGGATGACTAATCTACACAAAATTTGCATGATGACATAGCTTTCTAGATACAAATTAATGATGCAAAAGCACGCCTTAAAATAAAGTCAAATGTCCTCTCCCCACTTACTTGTTGGGTATAAAAGCTCACGTTCGGTACGGGTGAGATCTAGCGTGAGAAACGTAAATTCTAGTGGAACCTATTATAAGCGAATGAGGTTAGCATTTCACCACCTTGGGGTCAAAACTAACAAGGTTTAATGTTTAAATCATGTTTAAAATCCTAAAAGAAGGTTGCCCGCCTGTTTTGGGCCCATCCGGGCACAAAAATTTGACAGGTGGGCCAACAGGTGGGCCAGATAGCCCACCTGTCTTCGCACACCGGTCCAACAGGTGGGCCCCTATAGGTGGGCAGGTTCTCCTGCAGGTCTTCGCCCACCTGTTTGTGTAAAAATTGGTTTTCTCTCTTAAAACACTCCTCAACCTTGGGAAAATCAAATGGGACTGTTCCAATCACATTTTCCACACATCTAAGGTCTCATAAGATGATTCTAACCTAGATCTAAGTTAGATTTAAGGATTGAAAAGTAATCTTACCTTCTTTGCTCAAGAAATTTTTCAAAACCCCAAAATCACCTCTTAACTCAAGAAATCACCAATGCTTCTCAAATCTTGCAAACACTTCTTTAAACCTTCAAAATCAACACATAGACCATCTATTAAACCTTAGATCATCTCAAGTGGGATTAACAAGATCTCAAGGAACTCTACCCAAATCAAGGGTTTTACTTGGGGTTTTGTGAAAGTTTAAGAAGTATAGCCTTCGCTCACCTCAAATCGTAGGTCTCGTGTTGAGGATCACTTTTCTGGTGTCGGAATGAGAAGATCAAACCTCAGCGACTTAAAATCATTTCTTCCTCTTTTTCTTTTCCTTTCTTCTTCTTCATTCTCTTTTCTTCCTTTCTTTTCTCTCTCTTCTTTACTTTTCTCAACCACTCTTTAAGGCATTAAATGAGAAAAGGAAAAACAATAAGTACTATTTATACTAGACAATATTTAGTAACCACATTGGTGGGTCACACTGGTGGGCGGGTTCGGCCACCTATGACCGCCCACCTGTTGGTCAAAACTTAGCCAAACAATTGAGATTTCGATGGAATTTGACTCTCAGCATGTATCTCACTCTCGGCACAAGATATATAATACGTATACACATTAGGATACGGCTACATACCAGCATTACCTGTACATGGTTTTATGATATGTGTATGTACACGGCTTAGATACACCCATCTCCTTTGGCACTGACTCGGACTTGTCTGGCCAACCTGTGTTCAAAGTCACCCTTGCCATCATGGTCCATAGGAAACCCACCTTAACCCTCTCTGGTTCGGGTCCTGCATGGTTAAATCGGGTCAATCGAGTAAGTAAACCAGGTTTTAAAAGTAGGGTATCACACGTGATCCTTTTGATATACCAGTGGGTACGAGATCAAGGGGGTGGCTTTCTTACCCATTACTCGTGACTACACACGAGGTTAAGCAACTGGCCATGGGGTGGTGGAACCGTGAGTGATTGTGTGTATAAGTGTAATGTGAAAAAACCACTATTCAATCTTAGAATATCCTAAAACGCACGGACCTCCCCTAGGGTGCTGGCATAATGATGAACATCCCCATCATTTAACAATACCTCACACCCTTGTACAGGAAGCGGCTATCATTTGCTCTCAGAGTACTCTCCATGTCGTGCACTGACCTCCCTGAGGGTGCAGGCATAACATGGAGTCCTACGCCAAATGATTTCACTTCAAGCACGACGCATGATGTGGTTAGCAAATACAATTACAAATATGGGGTTAGCCAAACATGTTTTCAAACAGATGTAGTGGAAAATGTTCTTGCATTTAATGGCAGCATCTAGTGTCGAAAGCTTGACAAGTCCCTAGTGGAGTCACCACTATGAGGCTAGCGGCAGGAATTCTTCCCTTTTTCCCCCTTTGGTAGGGGGAAAAAAGGCTTGCATTCGGTCCTCTCTTATCTCTTTCTCTTTCTTAGGAAGGGGTGTGCATTGTTAGGAAAAACGGGAACAGAAAAAAATAGAGACAGATGGTATAGGTTTTAAACAATAAAATTTTTTGAATGATATGGTCAAATTAACGATCAAAAAAATAGAGAACGGTAAAAATAAAAAAATGGACGATACGAGTTTTAAATGTGCAGATTTCAAATAAACGGGACTAAAAACACGGTAGTATACTCATATAAATTAAGGAATTATTATATGAGTATCTGCATCTAGTGTTCAAAACAACTACAATACCTGACATTAATGCTTATACATCCCATGTCTCATTATAATTTTAAGACATATCATTGAATATCATCCAACACCAATTCTAAATTCATACACCACACATGCCCAAAGTCTTATTGAGAAATGTGACTAGGTTATGGTGTTGTTTATTGTTGTCAACATAGTTAATACACTCTCGAAGTGATATATGTTCAGTTAGAGTTAGGAGTCATCACTTTAGAAATATTTTTTAGCAAATATGTCAGTTTATAGCTCAATTTTGGGGTCCGTGAATTTAATTTGAGTTAAAGGTAATATCATGAGAAATATAATTCATTGCGTTAGCTTCAAGTTGGTGAAAAAATCAAGTCGATCAGAGTCCAGGAGAGAGATATATGGTCAATTACGTAGATATTATGTTAAAAAAATCAAGTCTTAAAAAATGCCATAAAAACAGAACGTGTTTTAAACGTGTTTAGAACGAGAATGCTTGAAGTTTGCTATTGTTTTAAGTATCTTTGAGAAGCATACGATAAAACGTGTTTTAATCGGTAAAAAAAGGAAACACGTTTAAAACAAGAAGTTTGTTGTTTTTTTAAGTATCTTTGAGAAGCATACAGTAAAACGTGTTTTAAACGGTAAAAAAGGAAACACATTTAAAACTCCGTTTTAAACGCGTTTTTGCTAACAGTGGGGGTGTGTTGTGTGTGTGCATCCGCGGACCCCCATACCATCATACCGCCGCTTGGAGATACGTGGGGGCCTATTTTACAGGAGTGTAGGGGTCATCATTGAGACAAGTATTTGATGATGGTCCAATACGGGGGATTGGGATCATATAAAAGAGATTTGTAATCGCCACCTAGGATTATGGGCCTAGGACCGGGAGTGGGCAATTCCTGAGAAAAGGCCCCAAAAGTTGGTTTGGTTAAGAGATTAGGGTATGTGTCAGGTTGTAGAATTCAGAAGGTGTTAGGCACCCAATCTACCCGGTTCAACCGGTCTTCCTACAGATGCTTGAAGAACAAACATTTTCCACAATTATTCTATACCACATACATGGCTAAGTTATCACACATATATACATTAACTAAATTTGATTACTTATGTACACTAAAACAAGGTCAATAAAGAGTCTACATTATGGTAACTTGGGTGAGAGATTATACCTGAGCTTGACCCCTGCTTCGGGTCAAGAGGGTTGGACCCTGATTGGTGCAGGCACGAACTTTCTGTGGATTCTCTAGGCTCAGGGGAAGATGGTCTTAGCCTCCAACTTCCTTTCTCGAGAGATGCTAACTGTGTAAATATTCAGGCAGAGTTCCGGCAAGGAAAGGTTACTTTTGGATCTGAGTTTCAGCAGAGCTTTGGCTAGGGAAGGCTACTTCTAGGCTTAGGCTAAGGTGGCACTTCGGCAGAGCTTCCACTAGGGATAGGCTATAAGAGGGCTTAGGCTAAGGTGGCACTCCGATAGAGTTTCTACTAGGGAGGGGCTACTTCCAGGTTTAGGCTGAGGTGGCACTCCGGTAGAGCTTCCGCTAGGGATAGGCTATAGGAGGGCTTAGGCTGAGGTGGCACTCTGACAGAGCTTCCACTAGGGATAGGCTATAAGAGGGCTTAGGCTGAGGTGGCACTCTGGTAGAGCTTCCTCTAGGGATAGGCTATACGAGGGCTTAGGCTGAGGTGGCATTTCGGCAAAGCTTCTGCTAGGGATAGGATATGGGGGGTAGGCTAAGGTGGCACTCCGGTAGATCTTCCGTTAGGGATAGGCTATAGGAGGGGTAGGCTAAGGTGGCACCCTGGCAGAGCTTCCTCTAGGGATAGGCTGTGGGAGGGCTTAGGAGGCTTAGGAAGGCTTGGGAAGAACTTTGAAGAGATTCAAAGAACTCCAAAGAACTTCAAAGGACTTGGGATGAACTTCAAAGGGGAGGGAGAGACGAGCAAAGTATCTCCAAAAATGGGGTCTCACCAAGTGGTTCAAGTGTAAAATTTCAAGGAGAGGGGGTATTTATAGGTTTCTTGGACCAATGGGGTGCAAAAGGGGATTTTTCCACCAATGGGGTGAAAAAGGAAAATTTTTTGGCCAATGAGGTGCAGCGACATAGGGCACACAAGCAGGGTGGCACGGGGTACACAAGCGGGTGAAGAGAAGAACTCCCCAAAATCCGACAGTCAGAACGGGGCCGCGTGGGTAGGGGTGGAGCCATAGGCAAGGGCACAAGTGGGTTGGGGGCTTAGTGCTGGTGGGGTGCAGGGGGCTGGGGGCCTGTGCACGTGGGGCACACGGGGGCTAAAGGCTGGTGCCCATGGGACGCAGGGGCTGGGGGCTAGTTGTGCATGGGGTTGGTTGTGCATGGGATTGGTTGGGTGTATGGAATAGGCCCAGATTTTGATCCAAGTGCTTTGATGGGTTCTGTCTTCCAGTGATGATTGTGGGAGATCCGACAGTCTGATTTTGACATACTATATATCGTTGGAATCGTGAATCCGAGTACTATTCATCCATACAGTCATTTTGGATAAGATTCCTTCGTATATGTAATGTCATAATTGGACCCCTCTTTTCTCTCGCATAGTGTTTCTAATGTCTCTGGGTGAGTATAGAGTGATTCGGGATTAGGTTTCTTCAGTCAGTTGTCAACTCTGTTGATTGGAAGTAAAAGGCAGTGTCCACAATCCGTGAGTCATTATAGATGGGGGAGGGTGACAAAATTGGGTGTCTATAGAAGGCTTAAGATGTTTTGGTTCCTAGAGCGAAGGGCATCATGCCATGATGGTTTCATAGAGCAGTGTGAAGGGGCTGTGGTTGACTGAGGAAATTCAAATTGTTTTTAAATGAAATTCAAGGATTAATATAATGCTTGCATACTCTAAAAAATATTGAAGGTCCCCCTTCAGAAAGGAGGCTCCGATACCACAGAAAGACAGTATCCGCAGAAGAGATTTGGATCGTCCTATCGGTAGAGTCGACCATTCAACAAATGATCAATACGAAGGTTTCGATCATTACCTGAAACTCCACAAGTACAAAGCCTCCACGTGATCTTAGCCCTTTCGTAATGAGTCATTCCCACACATACAACTTTGCGTTCTCTTGGATCCAAACTCCTCCACAATTGTTAGGATTTTCATAAAACCCTGATTTTCTATATTCCATCACTTAAAGAGGAAGAGAGAGAGATGGGAGAGGCATTTTCTAGAGGAGGGAGAGAACCATGAGAACTATTCTCTACTCTCTCATCCACATTGTTTTGGTTAGCCAACGTCTCCTTAGCCAGTTAGAATCTCCTATTAGTTAGTGTTTTAAAAACATCCAACTAAGTAATGGGTCTCCTATTCAAAGCCAACAACCAAACCGAAACCGAAACCAATTTTATCATAAAAGATAAGGGAGAGGGATAGGTATGCCGCAGATATCAAGTATGCTAGCTGACAACACCAATATGATCACATGATGAAGTATCATTTAGGAAGGATATGAGGGTCATTTCAAAAAAAGGAAAGAGAGAGATAGACACAATGGATGGTAGCATACTTGATATCGGCGGCATACCCAACATTTTCCCAATAAATAATATAAAATTCTTTTCCTAACAATAGGAAAATAAATAATATAAAATTCTTTTTCCTAACAATTGTCAAAGTTCGAATAAATAAATAAATTTAATAAATAATATAAAATTCTTTAACAGGGAATGAAAAGAGCATATAACCACTAAATGTAAACAAAGCATACAATCGAATTGAATCTTAAGGAAAACTCTCTTCTCAATCTTTTGTTTTCAAAAACAAGGTTCTGGGCAAGGTCTGCTTTGCTATGTGTGCATATCCATATTCAAGACATGAGACTAATCGTCCATCACAATAGAACAAAATTGTGTAGTAAAAAGATGGAAGGAACCAAAAGAAGAAACTCAGAATGATAGGAGAGAGAAAGAAGGATAGCACCTCACCATCGCCATCTCTGTTGTCTGTCATCGTCGCCTATAGTCGTCACTTGTTGCCAGAGATGGTGAACCTTTTTCGATTTTTCTCAAACCCTAATCCATTAATATCTTTTCAATTTGGGGGAAATTGGTATAAGAAACCACATAAGGATAAAATATGTATTTAAATTGTGATTGAATTACAAAGGCTAAAATCGTCTATTACAATTCAAAACTAACACCTAAAAGCATCATTTGACAGGGGATGCAGACATAATTTCTGAAAACAAAGGAGAGAGGGATGTAATAAGAGTAATGTATAGGGGAGGAGATGTAAATTACTGAAAAAAAGGGGCCACAAAACTGTACACGACAGAGGCGTAGGAGACGAGATAAACGAAAACAGATATAGAAAATCGAATGTCGAAGCAGAACAAAGCAATGATAGAAAATCGAGCTTGATCAGTCATTAATGGCGTTTGAAATTCCAGCTTCTCTAATCCGTCAAGTGCGGATTGCAATACGTGAAGAGGTTGGTCTCTCCCCTTACGATCCAGATGATCCTTCCCTCCCCAACTTAGCTACCATCGAAGATTCACTTGCTGAATTCGATCCTTCACCGCTTTATCTTCGATGCAAGCAATGCAAAGGAAGACTTATCAGAGATCTTCAATCGATAGTTTGCGTCTATTGTGGCGCTCAACAGAGAAAAGAACTACTTCCTGAGCCTCTGCCATTTAAAACAACTTTTGGGTATCGATGGTTGCTCGAATCTCTGGACTTGGATGGATCTGTGAGTGTTCTCTTCTTGCTTTTAAGTGTCAGATACACTAACTATTTGTTTTCTGAGTTGGGGTTCGTTTAGTTTGATTTTGGGTTTGTATTTTAATTGTAATCTAATTAATTACTTTGTCTCAAACACCCAGATAAAATCTCCTCTAATGTTCATAGTTAGAATATGTATCTTGACCTAATTGGTGACTAATTATAGAAGTCATTATCGTCCAATTAAGGTTCGGTGTGGACATTTATTTCAGATTTATTTGACTCGGAACTGGTAGAGCAGGAGTGTTCGATTGTCAATTTTGGGAACCAATATGAATGAAGTTAGGTCTTGAACGAACAGGGTCAATTTTGTAACCCTGTTGTTCGCTTATCTATTTATTTCTAATGGAATTTGATCTGGAAAAACAAACCATCAATCTTGAAGATCAGAACTCCTACGTTGATGCAGGCTTACATGCTCCTAGACCTATAAGACACTGAAGAGGCCTAACTGCTGAACGGTTATGAAAGCTAAAACAGAATTAGTTGGACAACTAGAAGACAATTAAGGGATTGGTTGTAATTAATCAATCAGTTTGTCTGTAAGAATTGAGAAATTCCATTTTACCCTGTCCAGCCAAGCTTTATAAACTCAGAAAAGGGTTAGAATGGGAGATAATCAGAAATTACTTCATTCCTCTGTTTCTTCTTGCTTCTGCAACTCTCAATTTCTAGCAGTTTTCTCGTTCTTGAACTCGAATCAAGAGCTGAGGAGATTTTTGTCGTATCAATTGGTGCTTTCGTTGAGATCTAATGATGGCTGGCGGCACTCGATCCCAGAAATCTGAATTCACACTAGAGAATATTTCAACACAACTAACATATCTACAGCGGCAAATGCGTGAAGAGTTCATGGAGATCTTGACACCCATGCAACAGAAGTTTGAGAAACTCTCCGTTGACTTTGAATCAAGTAAGGTTTCTGTACCCCAATCTTCTGAAGAATACATGTCTTCTAAGGGATGAATGCTGCAAGATTCACCATCGCCCTCTCCATTCAAAACTATCAAAGTGGATTTTCCTAGGTTTCTTGGGGGAGATCCCACCGATTGGCTCTTCAAAGTAGAACAATATTTTTCTTTTCACAAAACCCTTGAGGATAAAAAATTTACATTTGTTTGTTTCCACATGGAGGGACCTGCATCTAGCTGGTTCCAGTGGATGTATCACAATTGACAGCTTATATCTTGGACTGATTTTGAGTCTTCCCTCGTGCTTTGCTTTGAGCCATCCGCTTATGATGACCTGGAAGGGGTCTCTCCAAGTTAATGTAAACAAAAATGGTGGTAGAATATCAAACACAATTTGAATCTTTATCCAACAAGGTCTACGTTCTGTCTGAACAGTTTTTGAGAAGTCGTTTCATTTCTGGTTTTAAACCAGAGCTTTGAAGAGAAGTTTTAGCACATCAGCCCGTTAGCTCACACCATGCCATTGGTTTAGCTCGTCTACAAGAAGACAGACTGACTGAAATAAGGATTCCAGAAAAATCGTGGGAGTTCCGACCTGGAATTCAAAATTCTATTCTTATGTCCAAAACCTTCACCTCAACCAACTATTGGAGCTGCTGTGAATAAAATTCCCTTCAAGCGACTTACTTCTTTGGAAATCCAGCAGAAATGAGAGAAAATGTTGTGCTTTTGTTGTGAAGAGAAGTTTGCAAAAAACGGATGGCATTACTGCTGTTGGAAGGTGAGGGAAGTGAAGACTCCCAAATGGAAAAGGACATTGAATTGGGTTTTGACTACTATGATTACAAAATCCGGCAATAAGCTTGCATGCTCTGATGGTCCAGTTAACTCCAAAGACTATGAGGATGCAAGGAATCATAAGAAATCAAAGGGTTCAGGTGCTCACAGACAGAGGTAGTACACAACTTCAAAAAGAACGAGTTGCAAAATTTCTTGGCCTTGCGATCACTCCTGCCAAGCATTTTCATGTTCAGATTGGTAATGTGGAGTATCTTTCTTGTCTGGGAATGTGCTAATGTTACAATGTCATTACAACAACATTCTTTTACAATTGATTTTTTATTTTTTTTGGTCATTGCATTACAAGAAACAGAGTTATGAAGTAAGTTCTGATTATCTCCTATTCTAACCCTTTTCCGAGTTTATAAAGCTCCGTTGGACAGGTAAAGGGGAATTTCCCAATTTTGTTACAAGCTAACTAATTCTGTTACAGACTACCTAATTGATCAATTATAACCAATCCCTTAATTGTCTTCTAGTTGTCCAACTAATTCTGTTTTAGCTTTCATAATCTTTCAACCAATTGTGCTTCTTCATGTGTCTTATAGGTCTAAGGAAATGTAAGCCTGCATCAACTTTGGAGTTCTGCTCTTCAATATTGATGCTTTGTCTTTCCGGATCATACCCTCGGTCATCGAGAAGCACTTTTTCCTCAAGGTGTAAAGATGGAAGTTGCTGCTGAAAGTCATGCAAGTCCTCCAACGTTGCTTCTTCTAAAGGAATATGCTTCCATTGTAAGAGACTTTGGGGAAACCAGGCTTCGAAACTGAGAATTTGTATTTTGCTGATGATTGCTAGGAAATCAAATTTGGTCCAGTTGCCAACACTATCCGGGGCAAAGGTAGTATAACTGGAATTGAGGGAGGAGTCCCTGTGAAGGGTTTGAGCACAGAGACATGAAATACCATGTGAATCTTCGAAGTCGCTGGAAGTTGGAGTTTATAGGCTACAGGACCAATGCGTTTCAAAGTCTGAACTGGGCCAAAATATTTTTTTTTGAGCTTGTTGGAGGTTCTGTTTGCAACAGTCACTTTGTGATAAGGTTGAAGTTTGACCAACACCAAATCACCTTCCTTGAACTGCGTGTCCGTGCGATATAAATTGGCCTTGCTTTCATTTTATCCCTGCTGCGTAAGTCATGGTCAATGGTGTCAAGTTTGGTACTGCCACAACAATAAGTCGGCATCGATGGTGGTGAACGCCCAAAGACAACTTCAAAGGGTGTCATGCCAAGAGAAGAGTGAAATGCTGTATTATAGTGAAACTCTGCCCAACCAAGAAAATTATACCAAGGTGCTGGTTGATCAGCAACTAATGCTTAAAGATATTCCTGGAGACAGCGATTAACTACCTCCGATTGTCCGTCAGTTTGTGGGTGGTAGGCGGAGCTAATTCGACGCTCAATCCCTTGTAAACAGAAAAGCTCTTACCAGAATTGACTAAAAAAACAGTCTCTATCACTCATAATTGATCTAGGGATGCCATGGCTTTTGCACATAATGTCGGTGAATACACTAGTGACCTTGCTAGCATTGTAATGTTTTGGCAAAGCCAAAAAAATGGGCATATTTAGAAAATCTATCCACAACCACAAGTGTAATAGTATATCCATGAGAAGGGGGAAGCTGGTTAATGAAATCCATGCTTACGTCTTCCCAAACCTGTTCTGGAATAAGCAATGGCTTAGCAAACTGAAGGGAGAAACTGTAAGGCTCTTAGATTATTGATAAGCGGCATTGCTGAACAAAGTCATGGACATCTTGTCCCGATCCTATCTAATAGAAGTTTGTGGCTAAACAAAGATAGGCTTGTTGAATGCTAGTATACCCTCCGCTGGAGTGAGTGAAACTAATGTAGTACTATATTTGAAAGAATCAAAATAGTAGTGAGTTGACAAGGATCTTTACTCAAAGGATAGCCCATATGCAATTATGAAGACTAGGAGTGAAATAAGATAGCAACTATGAAGGGAAAACAAAACAATAACCATAAGAAGCAAACCAACAATTTTTAGCCCAAAATTATGGTTCAGAAATTAGGGTAATAAAACGCAAACAATCTGATGTAGATAAATCACTTAATGGGCTTATTTTATTGCATATAAGTCTTAGGTTGGGTTATGTATGTATTGGGCCTTTGATCCCATGGGTTTTATATGTAATGGGCTACTTTAATGGGTATAAATTATGGGTTGAAAGTAGGAAAACGGGATTTAATTCATTAGTTTAGTTAGAGTCCTGTTTTGAGTCTATATTATTTGTTATTTAAGTTTTCTAGTTAGTTTAGGTTTCCCAATTAGTTAAGGATTGGGTTAGGCATTTTTTTTTTAATGTTTGAGCCAGTTTTGAGTCTTCTGGATAATTTTGTAAGGGGCTACAACATTAAACACGAATTTGATTGAATGAAAAAAAAAGAAAACTTTGTGTTGGAGAACTATGAGATGCAGTGCTGTCAGCGACAACTTGGGTGAGATGTCCATGGGTGAGATGCTCGACCCAACTTATTCCCCTACCCCCATTATTCTCTTATTTCTATTTTGTTCATACTATCTGCCCCTAAATCTGATTTTTATTGAATTTAGTAAAGATCCTACTTGGGATTGGATCACTTATGAACCAATCTTACATTACAATATCTAATTTCAAAATTAGGGCTTAGCAATAACTTTTGTCTCTTATGGATGGCTTTTGGAAATCTGTAGATGACTTCAGAGGGGACTCTGGTGGGTGGAAGTACATTTTTCATTCGCATTTAGATAGGTACATGCCCGTCAACTCGTATTGCATCTCTTACAAAGTCCTAGGCTCACGTCCTTGAGCTTGAAGTTGCCTTTCACAGACTTTCCATTGTATTCGAGCACAATTACTCATCTGGGAACAAGTATATCGAAGTTGTGTCTCTGTCAAGTTGTAGTTGTCAAAGTACATGTCCAATTTATACACCCATTCAAGGAATATGCATGAAGTAACTTCTTTACAAAAATAATCCGGCTTTGATACTAATTATAATGTAGTACTATATTTGAAAGGTTCAAAATAGTAGTTAGTTGACAAGGATCTATACTTAAAGGATGGTCCATATGCAAATAATGAAGACTAGGAGTGAAATAAAACTGCAACTTTGAAGGTAAAACAAAATAATAACCACTAGGGGCAAAACAATAATTTTTAGCCCAAAATTAGGGTTCAGAAATTTAGGGTAATAAAATGCAAACAATCTCTGATTTCAATAGTTAACTTGAATCAACAAACAGAAGCAAAACAATAACTTTTACCAGATCTTGAGAACGGAAGGACAGAATTGGTATTTTGAAAATATCTCAAGATCAAGCCATTAGAAATGACCCATATTTGAATCGATCTCCAAATTAGGGTTCTTGAATGCCTAGTCACAATTTGAATCCGAAAAAACGTGTGACATCCAAACTTCTAGAAGACTTGAAGAAATTCAAGGAAAACTTGAAGAACAGTACTTGTTGTTGGATGGAGAAGATGATAAAAGAATAAAAAATAAAAGAAAAAGGATTGAGATGGGATAAATGTGGATGGGATGATGGGATGGCTATTTCAGCATGGGCCTCTCGCCCACAGTAATCTCAGCTGTTAAAGAATTATTTCTCAGAATTTTGGGAGCATAAATCTTTAATTTCATTCATAAATTCGTGTTTAATGCTGTAGCCCCTTACAAACTTATATAGAAGATTCAAAACAGACTCAAACACTAAAAAGGAAAGGCCTAACCCTATCCTCAACTAATTGGGAAACTTTAACTGACTAGGAAACTGAAATAACAAAGAAAATAAGCTCAAAATAGGACTTTAACTAAACTAATGAATTAAATCTCATTTTCCTACTTTTTACCCATATTTTAGGCTCATTAAAGTGGCCCAATACAAAGAAAATAATGGGATCAAAGGCCTAACACATACATAACGTAACCAAGGTTTATATCCAATAAAATAAGCTCACTAAGTGACTTATTTGCATCAATTCTCCACCACTTAAAAAAAACTCGACCTCGAGTTTTGAACATGAGAACGATCACCTAGGTGTGATGAAGGTTATGCAGTCCATAGTAAAATTTAGGCAATTCTTTGAAGACATGAATGTAGTCTAGAATGTGAGGGGCACGATCTTCTAAATACTTCAATGGGATGATGAACTCCACATCCGCATCCTTAACATCATTGGATGTATCCATAGGGTCATCTACATATGCATCTTCAACCTCTTTAAATTCCAATGCAACATAAAGCTCATTTGGTTCATCTACCTGGAGGTTCTTAATCAGTTCCATTGATGGTTCAAACACATCTTCAATCTTGAACCCCTTAGGATCTTCCTCTTGGCTGTTCACAATCATTACAGTTGTTGCAAAGCCAAGTTCCTCAGTCTCAACCTCATTGTCCATTGCAGAAAGCTTGTTGCTTTCGAATTCTTCCACATAAGTCTCTTTGAGGGGAACATCAATGACTAACACTTCCTCAACAATAGGAATGGTTGGAATTTCTTCCACACTAACCTCAACTTCAGGTTCAGATGTTTTGATTGGAGGTGCCTCATTTGGATGTGCTTCCTTGTATTGTTGCACAAGAGCGGTATATAATCCATCGGTTCTTTCATGCTCTTGTCGCCTGTTGGTGGCTTTTGGAAATTGTAGAGGACTTTAGAGGGGACTCTAGTGGAGGGAAGTATATTCTTCATTCATATTTAGATAGGTATATGCCCACCAACTCGTATTGCATCTCTTCCCCAAGTCCTAGGCTCACGTCCTTGAGCTCGAAGTTGCCTTTCACGGACTCTCCATTGTATTTGAGCACAATCACTCATCTGAGAATAAGCATATTGAATTCATTGCATCTTTGTCAAGTTGTAGTTGTCAAAGTACATGTCCGATTCATATACCCATTCAAGGAATATGTATGAAGTAACTTCCCCACAAAAATAACTTGGCTTAATCCTTGGTTAGTCTAGGCTTTGATACCAATTAATGTACTACTATATTTGAAAGAATAAAAATAGTAGCCAGTTGACAAGGATCTATAGACAAAGGATGGTCCATATGCAAATAAGGACCCAAATTTGATTCAATCTCCAAAGTAGGGTTCTTGAATGTTAGGTCACAATTTGAGTCCGATCGTATGGCTGAATTGCTTAATCTGAAAAAACGTGTGACATCCAAACTTCTAGAAGACTTGAAGATATTCAAGGAAAACTTGAAGAACAATACTTACTTCTTGTTGGATGAAGAAGATGATGAAAGAATAAAAAGGAAAAGAAGAAGGATTCAGATGGAATAGATGTGGATGTGATGGTGGGATGACTATCTCAGCCTGGGCCTCTCACCCACAGCCATTTTAGTTGTTGAAGAATTTTTTCTCAGAATTTTGAGAGCATAAAACTACAATTTCATTCATAAATTCATGTTCAATGTTGTTACAAACTTATATAAAAGACTCAAAACAGACTCAAACACTAAAAAGGAAAGGCCTAACCCAATCCTTAACTAATTGGGAAACCTAAACTAATTAGGAAACCGAAATTACAAAGAAAAAAGACTCAAAACAGGACTCTAACTACATTAATGAATTAAATCTCCTTTTCCTACTTTCTACCCATATTTTAGGCCCATTAAAGTGGTCCATTACACAGAAAACCCATGGGATCAAAGGCCCAACACATACATAATCCAATCCAAGGCTTATTTCCATTAAAATAAACCCATGAAGTGACTTATCTGCATCAGAAACTCCTTAAGGAGAGTAGGTTCGAGTGCTGAGTGTGCTACTAAAAATATTTTTCCATTGTAGTAAATAATGCCATCACGAATAGACCATTTGTCATGATGATGTTGATGAGTCAAATTGTCAGCCTGCTACCATATGAGCTCAGGATCGCTTGCAATATCCTGCTGTAATTGTGTAAGAAACTTGAAGGTTGGAGTTGAAATAGCCAAGAGGCCTGGAAAATCAGTGGAAGAAGAAGGCAGGCGAGACAAAGCATTGGCAGTGGCATTTTCTTTTCCAGGTTTATATAAATTTTCGAACTGGTAACCGAAAAACTTAGACAAATAACGTTGTTGATCGGGGGTCTGAATGTTTTGGTTCACGAGTTCCCGCAAGCTTTTCTGATCAGTATATATAGGTAACTTACTCAACAAATACTGCAGCCATTTTCCCACAGTGGAGGTGGCATAGAGCTCTCTGATATAAATAGATTCCATTTGCATCCAGGGACAAAATTCCTTACAGTAGAAAGCGATGAGATAGTGTATAAAGCTCGGCTGGACAGTGTAAAGGGGAATTTCCCAGTTCTGTTACAGACTAACTAATTGACCAATACTAATCCGTTAATTGTCTTCTAATTGTCCAACTAATTATGTTTTAGCTTTCATAATCTTTCAGCCAATTGGTCTTCTTCACGTGTCTTATAGGTCAGGGGACATGTAAGATTTATGCTGTCTTTTCGGATCAGAATTATGGGAGGATTTTATTGAGTTCTGGTTCCCTTTGCTTTCCAAATGCTTCAACTATTAGAAGTGGCCTATCTTAATGTTCCCATTCAGCCAATACATTTGTTAGTTGTTCAAGTCAGGTTCCACTTTTACATGTTTGAAAAGGTCTTGATATAGTTTCTTCAGGCTAGTAATTCATCTATGTCTTCATTCGTGGAAGATAAAAATACTTCCTCATGCTTTGTCAGATGTCTGCAGAAATTATCTCCTATAGAGCATTTGGAAAGTGATATCATTTTTATTGAAAATATAAGCATTAAAACGAGGCTTGCAAGAATGAACTACCATCCGTTAGAACCTCTAAGCATGATTCATTTTTAATTAGCTGGAGTGAATGACCATCTGAACCCTTTGAAGGCAAAGCTATTTTCAGAGAACTGTGGAAGTTCCAATTTTGATGCTTATGTTAACATTATCATTCATTAATTGCAGTCTGTAGTTTGTATTTTTTTACTGGTTTTTCTGAGGCAATACTAGATTTTTTTTTTTTTCAAAATTCATTGGAGTAAAGCCTGCTTGTGAGGGCTGGGGAAGATTCTAATTTTTTCTACGGGTTGCTCAGGAAGTTGCTATTTCTTACCTTGGGTTTGAAAGAGTGTAAAGGGATTGATCATCATGAAAAAAAGGGCGTACCCAGTACATGAGGCTCTCGCCACTGCAGGGTCTGGGTAGGGTCATAATGTATGCAACCTTACCCATGCTTCACAAAGAGGCTGTTTCTCGACTTGAACCCGCAGCTACTTGGTCGCAATGGAGTAACCTTACCATTGTGCCGAGGTCCGCCCTCAAAAGTATTCACAATTTGGATGTGGAAGTAAAATTATGATAATTAGAATATTTGTGATTTTTTCATAATCCTAATGCAATAATCAATCCCGAGCTAGAAACTAGAGACTGATTTGCAATATAGGACATTTTAAAAGTAGTGAACAAGCAAGAAAGAACAGAACTAATTGGACAGAATAGAAGTAGAACCAGAAATTCTTATGGGAGAAAATTAATAATTGAGGCTAATCAGATGAACCTGATAATCTGGTTGAGTGGACCATTTAGGGATGTCTACTTGCTGGAAAAATTGATGATTTTCAGATAATAGATAATGCTCAACTTTAGAGCGTCCCCCATAAGCGAAGCACTGTGTTGACACCCAGATGCGGTGAGAATAAAGAATCTAGTCCAAAAGCGTAGGACTAGATTGGCATCCTTGAACATTGGATCTTTAACGAATAAGAGTCTGGAGTTGATAGATGTTATGAGGAGAAGAAGGATAAATATTGCATCTATTCAAGAGACTGGATGGAAGGGTAACGAAGCCAAGGTGTTGGACAACTTCAAACTTTGGCATTTGGGAGATGAAAGTAATAGAAGTGGAAAGGGCATAGTGTTAAAAGAATGATAGGATCATATCAATTAAATTGGTGTTGGAGAAAGATGTTGTCAATATTATTAGCGCTTTCGCACCCCAAGTGGGATTTGATGAAAGTAGTAAGCTTCATTTTTGGGAACACATGGATCATTTAGTGCAATGTCTTGGGTAAGAAACGATTATTATCGGAGGTGACTTGAACATGTTGGAAGTGGTTGTAGAGGCTATAAAGGTGTTTATGGAGGTTACGGAGTTGGGAGAGGAATGAGGAGGGGACCTCAATCATAGACATTGTGATAGCCTATAATTTATCCATTGTGAACACTTTCTTTGAAAAAAGAGAGGAACATCTAGTTACCTACAGTTACCTACAAAAGTGGGCACCATACCAACCAAATAGATATCTTTCTAACTAGAAGGGCCGACCGATTATTGTGTAAGGATTGTAAGGTTATATCTGGGGAGAGCCACCATACAACAAAATAGATATCTTTCTAACTAGAAGGGCTGATAGATTATTGTGTAAGGACTATAAGGTTATATCTGGGAAGAGCCTAACCACTCAACATAGATTGGTGGTCCTAGATATGTGCCTCACAGCCAAGTAACTCCATAGTGCTCTAGCTGATCTAAGACCAAAGAAGCAATGGCGCGGCTCGTTAGCAAGCACATCTTCTTCTTGCTTGCTGGGGCGCGTTTGCGCATCCGTTTTCTTTGTTGAGTGCGCTAGTGTGCCTAGCGCGAAAGCCATTGCCTTGACTCTGTTAGGAGCACATCCGTTGCTTCTTGTCCTGGAGTTTTCTTCTTTGGGTCGTAAGAGAAGAGTGAGTTCCGTTGGAGTCTCAACTACCACTCCAAAAGTGGATTAGTTGAGTGACCTCAGTACGCATAAACGTAAGATAAGAGAACCTATTTGCCCTAAGATAAGTGGCGGAGATTAAAATGACAGTCCTTAAATACGTTTGTTAATAAAGTGGTTAAACAAGGAAAATGGGACTTTGAGGGAGACACCAATACGATGTGGAACAAGATGATGGCATTGTATAAAGAAGGATTGCGAAAAAAGTTCTAGGGGATGTAAATGGTATTTGTCAAGCCCCTAGGGAGACTTGGTGGTGGGATGATGAGGTCTACACAACCATTAAGACTAAGAAGCTAATTTTAAGACGTGGCAAGGGAATAAAAAGGCAGAAAAT
Organism: Macadamia integrifolia; assembly: GCF_013358625.1. Lineage (NCBI taxonomy): Eukaryota > Viridiplantae > Streptophyta > Magnoliopsida > Proteales > Proteaceae > Macadamia > Macadamia integrifolia. The sequence continues at coordinate 35,724,741 of NC_056562.1, forward strand.
AAAAAGAGGTATAATGTCGCTAGAAATGAAGCTAAGAAGATTGTGGGGATAGAAAAGGCAAAGAAATATTAGGACCTTTGTAATAATCTGAAAACTAAGGAAGGGGAAAACACTATCTATAAGGCTAAAGTGAGAATAGAGGAGTAGAGATTTCGACCATGTGAGATGTATTAGAAGATAAGATTGTAGAGTCCTAGTAAGGGATGAAGATATTATGAAGAGATGGGATAAGTTCTTCTCTAATCTACTTAATGGTGACACTTCAAGTAAGAGTGACTTGGAAGAATGCATTATTCGTCAAGACATCACACGCCATAGATATACGAAAGGTTGGAGTGATTGAAGTTAAAGAAGCCTTGAGAAAGATGAAAGTAGGCAAGATATCAGGTCTTGATGAGGTCCGAATAAAGGTGTGAAAGAACTTAGGATTATGTGGAGTATCTTGGTTAACCAATATTTTTTAACAAGATTTTGAACATAAGGAAATGCCTAGATGATTGGAGGACAAGCATTATGGAGGCATAAAACAAATGAGTCATACTATGAAATTGTGGGAGAAAGTTTTTGAAGCCATAGTTTTCAAGGCGTCGCCTAGGCATCTAGGCAGCCTAGTTGGCATATAGGTGATTGTCACCTTAGTGTAATGCGCAATACTTATTTATCTCAAATATCATTGAAGCAAAATTTTTATTTTATTTAGTTAGGACTTTATTCATAAATAACCAAATACCCCTTATTTGAATCCAGTAAAATAGTTAAATTCCAAAAGGATAAAAGTCAACCCCCTAGTATGAGAACAAAAACTAGATTTTTTGTTGTGGGGAGAATTTTCAACCTTCAAATGCTTAGGTTTTCCTCAATTCTGAAAATTTCATAAATTATATCATGGTAAAACATTGATAAAAATCAGAAATGCGGTAAATAATCTTTTGTTTTGATATCCATAAAATTATTTTCATTTATGCAACTGTAACAACATTCGTGCACTTTAAAATAAGTTTGATCGGAACATAACTTTGTCATTACGACTCAGATTTAAGTAATCTTAGACTTGTTGGAAAGCTAATTTTGTGCTATACCTAATACAAAAAGTCTCATGTAAAAATAAATTCATTTGACTAGTCAAACTTATTACAGAACAAGAGCATTTCTTTAGATGATTTTTGATGACTTAATATTGTTTTTTATGATTTGATGTGGCTTAATGTTGATTTTTGATGACTTGATGTGGTTTAATGTTGATTTTTGATGATACAAGGTATATAACGTTAGAAAAGAAGGACAATAAAAAATAACATTTGGTCGCTAGTCAAATGATTCTTTTACATGAGATTGTTTGTATGGTAGGGTACAAAACCAGCTTTCCAAAAAGTCTAAGATGATTGAACTAGCCTCTTTTCTAACGTTAGTTCGCCTTGGTGCCGTGACAACTATGTTGATTTTTGATGATGTAAGGTATTTGTAGTATACCAAATAACGTTAGAAAGAGGAAAAATAAATAATAACCCTTGGGCACCTTGCGATGCTTAGGTGGGTGCCTTGTTGCCTAAGCGCTTAGACACCCCTCCACCGCCTTTGGTCACCTTGTTGCCTTGACAACTATGATTGAAGCCACTTGAGAAGAGAAACTACCATAATGCAAGGCTAGTTTACACTAGGTAAACTAACCCCAGTAAGAAAACAACCCTCAACCAATATTGGTTCTGATCTCAGACTTGGAGATCAAGTAGAGCAACAACAAAGCCTAAAAGAAGGGATGAATTGAAACTCACAAATTAGGGAAGTTCTAGGATTGTCAAACCTGGTCACAAGGGTTCCCACAATACTGCTGGAGACCCACTAACAGTGGCTGGATCAGGTCTGAAGTGGGCTAACAGAACCAATAATCGACCCTAACAGATTTAGGGTTTTCAACAGACCAAAGGAGAAATCCTGCGGCTCTCATTTGGCTGGTCAGGCCAGCCTCAAATCCTGGTCGAATGGGGCTTTTGGGGGTAGTCTTCAAACCATCCAAAGGTTGCTTGAAGATGCTAGACAGAATTGGAGAAACAACCCTTGTCGATTTGCTTCCAAAGCCCTGACAGCTGAAATCGATTTTGGGATGTGGGTGGTTCTTCAATCTGGTCTCTTGACAGGCTTTGATTCTAGCACTCAAACACTCTCTCACTGTGAACAAAATAGAAAATAGAAGAAAGGAGAAGAGAAGGATGAAGATGGATAGTTGTGGATGGGTAATGGCTTTCTCAGCCTGGGCATCTCCCCCATAGCTATCTCAGTTGTTTGTTCATCTTTTCTCAGGAGAATAGAACAATCATAGGCTGCAAAATACTTCATTAATCAATTTTCTCAAACTATTACAGCAATCTCTATTAAATAGAGAGTCCAAACTTACAATTTAGCAACTAGTTCCCAAGTAGGAAACTAAACTAGAAATGAAACTAATATAGAATAGCAACTACACTCTTAACTTGTAACTTAAAAAATCAATAAAGCAACTACTAGGGACATTCTAGAAAGCAGCTCCTCTCTTGCAAAGCATCTTTGATCAGTCAAACAAAAGAAACAAAAACCCAGCTGTACTTGGAGATCGTGGGCAGTGAGACAGCTGTCTTGGGCTGGCTCGATGACTTCAAGGTCTTCTAGAAGTCCAAAACTAGAAGGAAATATGCACTAATAAAGGGGCTATCCTATGCTCGATCGGGTGCTGATGTGGCCAGCATAGGGCTAAAAGATTGGGGACTAGCTAGGCTCAAATCAGCCCAAGGCTGGCAGGTCTTGCTGGCTGCTCTTCTTCTTCCTCTTGCGATATTGAAGACATGATGGGTATCTACATCATACCATCTCGGAGGACCAATTTGATTTTATGCTAGGTAGATCCACGACAGAAGCTATTTACTTGCTCAAGAGGCTCATGGAAAGAGTTAGAGCATGCAAGAAAGATCTTCATATGATCTTTGTTGACATAGAAAGTCCTACGACGGAGTCCCTAGGGAGCTAATTTGTCATGCACTAGAAAAGAGAAGGATATCGTATAAGTATGTAGACATAGACATGATTTGGTTTGATTTCTATTTCAATTTCGGATTGATTGTATGAAATAGTCAACTAATAGGTTTTTGGTCAAGAAATTGAAATTGTTTTGGTTGCATCAATTTGAAATGTTCCAAGAATAAGAAATCCATTTGGTAGTTCAATTTCTCCGTATAGATTCTCTATATTTCTTTGGGAGAAGGTGGTGGTGGTGGTGGGGTGGAGGTAGGGGCTAGGCCAGGCAAGGGGCGGTGCCAAGAAGGGAGAGTGGTGGTGGTTGTGGTTATGGAGGCATGGTGGTGGGGGCATGAATGCATGATGGTGGTGTGACCATTATGAGAAGAAGGGTTATGTTTTATTTTTTACATGAAATTACTGCTCTGCCGATCAAATTAACCATGTGCTCATTAAAGAGCAAGAGTGAAATCAAATGGATTAGAGATTTTGAAATAAGGTGTAAAAATCTATTACAATCCCAGAAACCTGTAACCAAACCCCGAGAAAGAGAAGAGAGAAGAGAAGAGAGGCGAGATCGAGATTCTCCCAAAAGAGGGGAATAACCTGCGATCAGACCAAAATAGTCTATCGCAGGTTAGACCCTTAATATATATATAAGAAATAAAAACAGGTACAAAAATACCCCTGAACTCACACTAGTCAGCCCTAACACAGAAACAGGGATCGATGGGACATAATTGCCTATATCGGCCTTATCGCTGATTAAGCCTAACACCTCAATCTTAGCACTCCCCCCATTAAGCTGGAGCATATACATCACCCATGCTCAGCTTGGTACAACCGTTACGAAAACTAGGAGCAAATAGAGACTTAGTGAACATGTTAGCCAATTGATCTGAGGAAGGAACAAAAGGAGTCTCGACTAACTTCTTCAGAACAGCATCACGAACAAAGTGGCAGTCCACTTCAATGTGCTTGGTCCTCTCGTGAAAGACCAGGTTACTAGCAATGTACACAGCAGCTTGGTTGTTACAACATCTTCATAGGCTTAGTTACTGGAAACCCCAACTCCAAAAGTAACGACCGTAACCGCATCAACTCAGCAGTGGTGTGAGCCATAGCTCTATATTCTTCTTCAGCACTAGACCGGACAATGGTAGTCTACTTCTTACTTCACCATGTAATCAGATTACCTCCAACAAATGTGCAATACCTTGTAGTGGACCTACGATTACTAGCAGAGCCAGCCCAATCAGCATCAGAGTAGCCAACTAGTTCCATATGCCGATTAGGATGATAGATCAACCCTTTACCAGGAGCACCCTTTAAATATCGAAGAACACGAACAATTGCATCCCAATGTGCTTTCTGAGGAGACTACATGAACTGACTAAGGACCCCAACGGCATAAGAGATGTCAGGTTGTGTGATGTTAAGATATATCAACTTACCAACTAAACTCTTGTACTGATGCACATCCTGGAGAGGTTCACCGTCACTAACACCAAACTTTTGGTGAGTGTCCATAGGGTTATCTACAGGCCTGGATGCAAGCATACCAGTATCAGATAAAAGGTCCAACACATACTTCCTTTGAGATAAACTGATCCCCTTTTTACATCGAATCACTTTAATCCCGAGGAAATAGTGAAGTTGACCTAAGTCTTTGGTCTGAAAGTGCTGCTGTAGGTAGTTCTTCACTTCAGAAATTCTTGTCTCATCATTACCAGTGAGAATAATATCATTCACATAAACCAACAAGACAATCAACTTATTACCTTTGGATGAACAAAAACAGAGTGATCAGGATAACACTGAGAAAATCCACAAGTTAACATGGTAGTGGTAAACTTGTCAAACCATGCCCGAGGGGACTGTTTAAGTCTATAGATAGCCTTGTGTAAACGATGCACACAACCTTTATGCTCCCCCTGAGCAACATAACCAGGAGGTTGTCCCATATACACCTCTTCCTATAGATCACCATAGAAAAATGCATTCTTGATGTCCAACTGAGACAAAGGCCAATCAAAGTTGACGGCAAGAGAAATAAGTAGGCGAATAGAGTTCAACCTAGCAACTGGTGAGAATGTCTCAAAATAATCAACCCCATGCGTCTGAGTATACCCCTTGGCAACCAGATAAGCTTTCAACCGCTTAATAGAGCCATCAGAATGATACTTAATAGTGTAAACCCAACGACGTTTCACTAAGTCCTTACCCGGAGGTAAATCTACTAGGCTCAGGTAGCACGATTCAAGAGAGCATCCATTTCTACATCTATGGCAGCTTTCCACCCAGGGATACACAAGGCGTCAACATGAGATCGGGGAATGGTGTTAGTAGAAAGAGATAAGGTAAGACCATGGATAGTTGATGGGAGATGAGGTAAGGAAACAAAGTAAACAATGGGATACACAACTATAGATTTTTGTGTGCAAGTTCGTGTACCTTTATTTTGAGCAATTGGTAAGTCATCAGTGATAGGAGGGATAGGAGCTTCACTAAAGGAAGGCGGCAATGGAGGGAGCGAATCATCTGGAGTATTGGTATCAGCGTTAGGCTGTCCAAGCTTCTTCTTGTGCTTGTAAACTTGTAGAGGAGGTGTTGCTGACACTAGGAACATCAGGAAAAGGAATGAGAGACTGAATGGGAGGAGTAGGAGAGTTCCACTCCATCCCAGACTGTGACGCTTGAGGAGAGAAAAATGATGTGCCTCCAAAAAAGGACACATCGACACTAACAAAATTTTGGTGAGTAACAGGATCATAGCACTTGTACCCTTTCTGAGTACGTGAATAACCTAAAAAATGCACTTAGTGGACCAATGAGATAATTTATCTGACGATGCATGTAAATTATAAACAAAACACACAACCAAAGACACGAGGAGGAATTGAAAAACTTGGCAGATTAGGGAACACAATAGAAAAAGGGGACCGATCGGAAAGGACCGATGAAGGCATGCGATTAATCAAGTGACAGGCAGTTAAAACCCCATCATACCAAAATTTTTTCGGAACATGCATATGTATCATAATAGCTCGTGCTACCTCAAGAAAGTGCCTATTTTTACACTCAGCTATCCCATTTTGCTGGGGGGTATAAGCACAACTAGTTTAGTATATCATCCCACGGTTAGCACAAAAATCAGAAATCTCATTTTGGACATACTCTAAAGCATTATTAGACCGAAAAATCTTAATTAAAGTGCTAAACTGAGTTTTTATTTCATTCTAAAAATTTTGAAATACAGATAAAAATTCAGATCGATCATTTAACAGATGCAGCCATGTAAGGCGAGAATGATCATCCACAAAAGGTCACAAAATATCGAAATTCAAATCTATTGTTGACTCTGCAAGGACCCCAAACATTAGAATGTATTAAAGAAAATAAAGGCAGACTACAAGACACGGGGCAAGATGGGAAGGACACACTGTGATGCTTTCCCAATTCACAGGCTTCACACTAACTTAAGCACAGACTTAAAACTAGGAAATAAAATTTTCAACCTAGAGAAAGACAAGTGTCCTAAACGACAGTGCCATTGGAAAGGAGTCACATCCCCAATAGCAATAGTAGCAGCAGCAGAAGAAGCACGTGTGTCACAATTGAGATAATATAAACCATCTTTTCCACACCCTCCACCAATCGTCTTCCTCGTGTGAAGATCCTGAAAAACATAATAAGAAGGAAAGAAAGTTACTGAGCAATTTAATGACTTGGTTAACTGACTTACAAAGAGGAGACTTAATGGGAATTGGAGAACATATAACACGGAGGACAAATTGAGTGAGGATGTAGGTGAGATAGTACCATGACCTAAAACTTGTGTTGAAGCACCATTTGCAAGAACAACAGATGTAGAGTTGGTACTAGGAGAGAATAACTTAAACAAAGATGACTTATCAGTCATATGAGCGGAGGCACGTGAATCAATTATCCAGGGAGTAGAAGTAATGGTAAGAAGGGCTGAGGTACTTGCATGAGCCAAGGTAGCAGCGAATGTAGACGCACCAGTGGATGTATTAGGGGATGCCTCAAGAGTCTGCAAACGCCTTAGTAGTTGATTAATGTCATCACGTAGACTGGTAGACGAATCTCCTGAGGAAGTTCTCAGTTTAGTATCAGTGGGACACTGTGTCAGTACCATCGTCTGACATTGCATGATTGGCTAATTGAGTTGCCCACTCTGGCTTGCTATGCTTTGCCTAACAAGTCTCTACAGTATGGTTGGAGTTCCCACAGTAAGTACACTGGTGAGAAGACCGATCAGATGGTTGTCTACTAGAACCTCGACAAGCAGATACACGACCTCCCCCACGACCGCGACCACATCCACGGTTGGCAAGAAAGGCTGAATTGTCTTTGGAGGACTGATCAGGTTTGGTGGAAGATGTAATATGCTGAAGTCTTGAATAAGCATCATTCAGTGTAGGGATAGTTTCGCTATCAAGTAAATGACCCTTCACTGCCTTTAAGTCATTATTCAAGCCAGCCAAAAATTTAGAGACAAAAAATTCATTACGCTGAGCCTTCAATTTGTCAATATCTGTGGTCAAAGGTTGGAAGACATTAAGTTTTTCAACCATTCCTTTGAAAGCACTGTAATATTCTGGAAGAGACTTGTCAGACTGGCGAAATTGGAACAGTTTCTCATAAATATCATAGATGCGAGTCATATTCTTTTCCTGAGAATATGTTTCCTTCAAATCATTCCATACGCCTTTTGTAGTAGTGTCGAACATGACATTGGCAGTGACATTTGGTTCCACAATATTCCACAACCAGATCAAGATCAAGGCATTTTCCTTCATCCATTCATTATAGCCTTTATCATTAGACAGAGGAGGGTCAGAGGTAGTATACTTAAGTTTATCTTTGGCCATAAGATAAACCTTCACAGACTAAGCCCAAACTAGGTAATTTGAACTTCCTTTGAGCTTGATGGAGGTAATCTGGACATTCACATTGTCCGAAGAAGATGTAGTAGCTGCGGGGGTAGTAGTTTTGGTCTCAGCCATGGGTGACCAAAAAATAAAGAGAGAACAAATATGGTCATAGAGAGAACAAAGAGTAACACACCGGAATCACAGCGACTATTAGCGATTGTTAAGTCGAGTTGGGCAAAAGAGGTGGAGGCTGCGATCCAGGGTCTTCAAACTTCAATTCAGTAGTAGTATATCACGATCCATAGACAAAAGAAATCACTCCATGTGATTTAATCCATAGTAAATGAAGCAGTAGGCGGCTGCACACCAGAAGGGTTCAGCGGAAGAGCGAGATCAGCAGAGAGTGAATCTGAAAAACCAAGGCTTGATCACAGAGGCTCTGATACTATGTTACAATCCCAGAAACCTGTAACCAAACCAGAGAAAGAAGAAGAGAAAGAGAAGAAGAAAAGAAGAGAGAAGAGAAGAGAGAAGAGAAGAGAAAGGCGAGATCGAGATTCTCCCAAAAGAGGGGAATACCCCTGAACTCATGCTAGTCAGCCTTAACACAGAAACATGGATCGATGGGACATAATTGCCCCTATCACCCCTATCACTGATTGAGCCTAACGCCTCAATCTTAACAAAATCAAACCAAACAATTTCAGAAATAGAACCACCCCATTAAATTGAGACAGAAATCACACCAAATCAGACTATAACTAAAGATATGTACGAGGACACGGTGACTAGTGTGAGAACTGTGGGAGGGCAAGGAAGTGATTTCCTAGTACAATTGGGCTACATCAATGATGCCAAAACCAGGTTTGAAAACCCTATTCGGTTAGCTAATGGGCCCACCCGGATATTACACAACTCAAATAGTCAAGTAAAACTATAAATAATGGAACTCAAACTAACAAGAGAATAAACCAAGATGGAATAGAACGTATGATGGGGAAAGGGTAATATTGGAACTAAAAGAAAAATAAAGACAATAGAGGTTAATAGAAAAGAGAGGGCCAATTCTGGAAATAAAATTAAAAGAAAAGACAACTGAATAATGACATGACATAACAGGAAGTAATATGTTAAGAGAAACCCAAATACTTGTCTATCGTGAGAAGGATTATCTCCTTCAATCTCAAAGAAGAGGTTCAGAACCCAGTGGAAGTTGTTTAATACCAGGTGAAGAAGCTTGCTTCTCAGGCCGTGGATGAATCTAAAATTTCGAAGGGGAAATCGCTGGACACAACTCTCTTGGATGCTTCCATCATTCAACCCAAACAGTGAATGAAAAGGAGATGCAACTTGTGCAACATGTTCTGGTGGTAGAACAGAATTCAGCAATGGCTAGAGGATTGGTTCACGCAGCAGGATTGATTTCAGGGCCCAATAAACTAGGCTTAAAATTGCTTCTGTTGGATACACACTCGCTGGAAGTTTTAAAGAGAAAGAAGAAGGAATGAAAGAGATTGAACAAATCTCTTCCAACCCTAAGACTTTGGTGGCAGCAGGGAATGAACAGAGAAGTAGAAAGAGAAACACACCAAGAGGGGAAAGGAAGAAGGAGAAAAGAAAAGGCGGAGCTAAGAGTTCCCAACAGCAAGCCTTCACAACACGAGATCCAATCTCTTCAATTCTTCTCATTCAATATTTAAGTCTAATCAACTCTACTATATTCTGTCTCCAATTTATAAGAAAAGAAACAACAATATTGGAAACCTAACTTAAATAGAAACTACTCTAAATAAGGAAATTAAAATATGGAAACTATCCCCCTAATTAATCCACCCAACCTTCCAAAACAAAGAGTATAAAATAAAATTACATGAAAATAAATCTCCTATGTAGCTTTCCAACTCTTGCCTGACCAGAAACCGGTTTGGCTTGGTTGTGTCTTGGCTTAGGCCTCCATAGAGGATCATTTCGGTCCAGCCAAGCCAAGGCAACTGCATCAATCAAAGGTCTTCCTTAAGCCTTTATTTGTTTACGCTTATCATGGATGAGTTAACCAGGAACATTCAAGACAAGGTTCTATCGTGTACGCTCTTTTCTGATGATATTGTTTTGGTGGATGAGACAAAAGTTGGGATTAACACTAAGCTAGAGATATGGAGATTAACCTTGGAATCAAGATGTTTTAAGATAAGTAGAACTAAGACGGTGTATATGATATGTAACTTTAGTCACTCTACGATGGATGATAAAATGGTGAAGATTGAGGAGAGAGAGTAGCGCAAAATGATCATTTTAGGTATATGGGATCAATCATAAATAAAGAAGGTGAAGTTGCTATACGATGTCTTGTATTCCGTCAGAGTTTAATCCAGGGAGTACTGGTGCAGCACTTTGACAGGTAGGATGGCAGTCCTGCTAGCCAGTTAGCTGGCAGTGGGGGTTGCAAGGGGGCAGCGCCCCCCGTTCGAATTTTTTATTTAAGGGCAATTGTGTACTTTCCGGATTAGGGTTTTTTCGCTATATATTTATAGCGAGTGTTTCTTTCTCTGTAATGCAAGCAATACTGAGAGGTGTGAGGGATGAGTGCTATAACCCTATTCTCTATTGATAGTGAAGCAGGATCTCATCTCACCGGGGATGTAGGCAATCTTGCCGAACCTCGTAAATCTGTGTGCATTGCTTGTTCTTGTTCTTCCATTATCTTCTACATCGTTTTAGGGTTACGTTTCTACAAATTGGGATTAGAGCTCTAGGTTTCTGTTTTCTAGGGTTTACTATCACGATGGCAGGGAAAGGATTGAATGTCAAGTATGATATCGAGCGGTTCAATGGGAAGAACAATTTCACTCTCTGGTGTCAAAGGATGATCTTCGGATACAATAGGGTTTGGCGAAAACGTTGCTAGGGAAGTCGAAGAAACTTGCAAAAATTACTGATGAAGATTGGGAGGAGATGAAAGAAAAGGCGGTAAGCGCTATTAGATTGAATCTTTCTGATGATGCCCTATAATATGTTGTGGGTATCGAATTTGCACCGCAGTTATGGGCAAAACTTGAAAGCATCTATGTGACGAAGTCCTTAACGAACAAGTTTGTGAAAAATCGTAAGTAAACTTGTAAACCTGGAGGTTAAGATCGAGGATGAAGACAAGGTGTTACTGTTGCTGTCATCACTCCTAGAATCATATGATCACCTGGTAACGACTCTTGTACCGGAAGGAGACCCGTGAGATGGATGAAGTCACGGCTGCTCTCATGTCCAATGATGCAAAGAAGAAGGCTAGTAGTACGAAATCTCAAGGAGAAGGTCTTTTCGGAGGTGATAAGGAGCAGGAAAGAGGGAGATCAAATCAGAAGGGATCTGGAAAGAGTCGATCGAAATCAAAAGGGGCAAAGACAAAGGTCTCTTGTTACTATTGTAAGAAGGAAGGTCATTTGAAGAGAGAGTGCTTGAAGAGGAAGGCGGACTTGAAGAAGAAATGTGTAGATAAGGCATCTGAGGAAGCTAACGTGGTTGACAGTTCAAATGGAGATGATGGAGATGTACTCTCTATATCATCAGGTAAGAATCAACCTTTTGATTCTTGGATTTTAGATTCTGAATGTTCATATCACATGTGTCCACATAAGGATTGGTTTGATACATATCAATCATATAATGGTGGGTCTGTCCTAATGGGGAATGATGCTGTATGTAAGACCATTGGGATAGGCACTATCAAAATTAAGATGTTTGATGGGATAGTAAGAACTTTAGCAGATGTGAGACATGTACCAGAATTAAGGAAAAACTTAGTATCTTTGGGGGCTCTTGACTCAAATGGCTGCAAGTACATAGCAGGTGGAGTTCTCAGAGTTATTAAGGGTGTCATGGTTGTCATGAAAGGACAGCTAATTGGAAACCCATATAGACTTATAGGGAGCACAGTTACAGGTGGAGCATCTGTAGTCTGTGCTACAGGTGGAGCATCTGTAGTCACAGAATACAGATGCAGGATCTAATACAGATGATACCTATCTGTGGCATATGCGGTTAGGGCATATAGGAGAAAGAGGATTAATGGAGCTTCATAAAAGGAAACTGTTGAAGGGAGTGAAAACTTATAAACTGAACTTTTGCAAGTATTGTGTGTTCCGGAAACAATGCAAGGTTAGTTTCAAAACTGCAAAACATAACAGTTAAGGGGTGCTTGATTATGTATACAGCGATGTATGGAGTCCTTCAACAACAAAATATAAAAGTGGGGTAGAATACTTTGTGACCTTTGTTGATGATTACTCAAGGAAAGTCTGGATCTACTTTATGAAGCATAAAAGTGAGGTGTTCACTAAATTTAAGGAATGGAAGGCTGAGGTAGAAAGGAAGACTGGAAAGAAAATTAAGTACTTGAGAACAGATAATGGAGGGGATTACACGTACAAGCCGTTTCTAGAATTGTGCAAAGCTGAAGGGATTACACTTCACTTCACGGTTCCAAAGAAACCACAGTAAAATGGTGTAACCGAAAGGATGAACAGAACACTTCTAGAAAGAGCTCGGAGTGTGAGGCTGAATGCAGGGTTGAGCAAGAGATTTTGGGAAGCAGTGAATATGGCATATTTCCTCATCCATAGGTCTCCATCAAAGGCGATTGTAAAATTCCCGAAGAGGTATGGATAGGAAAACCAATAGATTGTTTTATTCTAAAATATTTGGTTGTCTAGTCTATGCACATGTTGAGAGTGAGCAGCATTCCAAGTTAGACTCAAAGTCTAAGTAGTGTATCTTTCTTGGTTTTAAGAAAGGCATAAAGGGATCTAAGTTCACAAAAAGTTATGGTTAGTAGGGACGTCTTTGATGAGTCTCATATGGTGAAGTCAAATTGCAATTAACAAGCAGTTGATGAAAATAAAGAAGGTTCTACTGTGCAGGTAGAGTTAGGTGAGTCAGAAACAACAAGAGAGAATGAGTCATCAAGTGACTTACCAGGACAACAGGAAGCAGTAGAAGTTCCCTATACTGTGGCAAAGGGTAAAGGGAAGCGTACTCACAAAGCACCTGTGAGATACAGGTTTGAGGACATGGTTGCCTATGCCCTCACTATAGGTACAAGTGATCCATTTTCCTACCATGATGCTTTGAGTGATGCACAACATGATAAATGGATGACAACTATGATGGAGGAAATGGAATCTCTATAGAAGAACAAGACCTGGGAGATTGTGGAAAAACCAAAGAGAAGAAAAATCATTGGGTGTAAATGGGTCTTTCGTAAGAAAGAGGCAACATTTGAGAAGGAGCGTGAAAGGTATAAGGCCAGACTTGCAGTCAAGGGCTATACACAGAAGGAGGGGATAGACTAAAATGAAATATTCTCCAGTGGTGAAACACACTTCGATCAGGGTACTACTTGCTTTGGTGGCCATGTATGATTTAGAGCTTGAACAACTTGATGTGAAGACTGCATTTCTTTATAGTGACTTGGAGGAACAGATTTACATGGAGCAACCTGAAGGTTTCAAGGTGCAGGGAAAGGAAGATCATGTTTGTCTGCTTAAGAGGTCGCTTTATGGTCTTAAGCAATCTCCTAGGCAATGGTACAAGCGCTTTGATTCCCACATGATGAAGATTGGCTACACAAGAAGTGAGTATGATAATTGTGTTTATTATAAAGTGCCAAGTAATAATTCCATTATTTTGTTGATGCTTTATATTGATGACATGCTCATTGTTGCAAAGAACAAACATGATATAGTCTCTTTAAAGTCTTTGTTGAGTGCTGAATTTGAGATGAAGGATCTTGGTGCTACTAAGAAGATCCTTGGTATGGAAATCCTTAGAGATAGAAATGCAGGTAAACTTTGGGCAACTCAGAAAAGGTATGTTGAAAAGGTGCTAAAGCATTTCAATATGGAAAATGCTAAGCCGGTTAGCACCCTATTAGCTAACCACTTCAAGTTATCTGAAAGGGAATGCCCTACAACACATGAGGAGGTGGAGCATATGTCTCAGGTCCCCTATGCTAGCGTAGTTGGGAGTCTCATGTATGCTATGGTTTGTAGCAGGCCGGATTTGTTTCATGCAGTCAGTGTTAGCAGATACATGAGTAATCCAGGGAAGGAGCATTGGAATGCAATTAAGTGGATCTTCAGATATTTGAGTAATACTAAAGATATAGGTGTTACGTTCAGTGGCAAGGGAAGTTCCACAGAATTGGCAGGTTATGTTGATTCTGACTATATTGGTGATTTAGACAAGAGGAGGTCTACTATAGGGTATGTATTTACATTGGCTGGTAGACCTATATCATGGAGGGGCGATGCTTCAGTCTACAATTGCATTGTCCACTACTGAGGCAGAGTACATGGCGGCAGTTGAGGCTGCCAAGGAATGAGTCTGGTTGGCTAGATTGGTTCATGAGTTGGGGTTGGAGCAAAGAAGTATAGTGTTACATTGTGACAGTCAGAGTGCCATACATCTTGCAAAAAATCAAGTGTTTCATGCAAGGACAAGGCATATTGATGTGAGATTTCACAAGATCAGGGAGATTGTGTCAGAGGGTAGTATTCACTTGAGAAAAATTTATACAGATCTCAATTCTGCAGATATGTTTACCAAGCTAGTTACTACAGAGAAGTTCGAGTCTTGTTTGGACTTGATTAATTTTACTCACTGTTGAAGATGAGGGATGCACCAAATAGGTATGGGTTTGTACCTCTTATGAGGTACGGGGATGAATACGTCTACAGGTTATCTTTACAGGAGGCTCGATAGAATTCAAGCCAAGGTGGAGATTGTTGGTGTACGATGTCTTGTATTCCGTTAGAGTTTAATCCAGGGAGTACTGGTGCAGCACCTCGACAGGCAGGACAGCCGTCCCGCTAGCCGGTTAGCGGGCCGTGGGGTTTTTAAGGGGGCCTCTTGCCCCCCTCCCCTGCATAGCAGGGGGTTAGTGCCCCTCGCTCGAATTTTTTATTTGAGGGCAATTGTGTACTTTTCGGATTAGGGTTTTTTCGCTATATATTTGTAGCGAGTGTTTCTTTCTCTGTAATGTAAGCAATACTGAGAGGTGTGAGGGACGAGCGCTGTAACCCTATTCTCCATTGATAGTGAAGCAAGATCTCATCAGGATTTCTTCTCACTGGGGACGTAGGCAATCTTGCCGAACCTCGTAAATCTGTATGCATTGCTTGTTCTTGTTTTTCCATTATCTTCTGCATCGTTTTAAGGTTGCGTTTCTACAGGTGATATAGAGGATGATGTTTCGTAGAGGATTAAAGTGGGATGGATGAGGTGGAGAGGTGCATTCGGAGGTTGTGTGACTGACGTATTCCTTTAAAGCTTAGAGGAATGTTTTATGGGCAGTTGTTAGACCGACTATTAGTTCCGGGGTGGAATGTGTTTAGTTAAGAAGTGTCATATAGAGAAGCTATGTGTAACAAAGATGAGGATGTTGAGATGGATGTGCGGCAAAACTACAAAAGATGAAGTAAGGAATGACCTTATTAGAGTTGATTTGAGAGTTGCCTTGATTCATAATAAGCTTCGAGAAAGCCATTTGAGGTGGTATGGTCATGTTCAATGGAGGCCTAGGGATGCACCAAGAAGGAGGAGTGATCGGATTCAGATTGAAGGATCAAAAGAGCTATGGCCAAGCCTAAAATGACCATAGGAGTAGTGAAGAAAGATATGCATAGTTTAGGCCTTGTCCCAAGTACGATTCGAATAGATTTGATTGGAGGGTGATAATCCATATAGCCGACCCCATTTAGGTGTGATTTTACTGATTTGTTGTGTTGTGTTCCTTCCCATTTATATTTACTTTTCTATTGCTCTCTTTGATTGGATCCATGTAGCTGACCCTATTAAATTGGGATAAGGCTGAGTTGTTTTTGTTGTTTTAGATCAGCTCTCAACTGAAGAATAGTGCAACAATTGGAAAACTCAGAATTTGGAAACCAGAATTGAATTTTATCAGTTGAATATTGGAGAAGAACTAACATAAGGATCAGATATTGAATTTTAGGGTAATTAGATCAACAAAGAATCATACCAAATAACCAATATGAAGCTAACCTAAAAGAACAAAATAATAGAAGAAGATAAACCCCATCTAACCTGTGAAGAAAATCAACTCTTCCACTAAGAAATCCACCTTAACATTGTTAGATATCCATTCATTTCCAAACCGATAGATTACATCATCTCGAACAAGCTTCTTCATGTCATGCTCAGTGATTAGGGCTAGCGGACAAGCCTCGATCCACTTCGTGAAGTACTCGATCGCTACTCCTCATTTCCTTGTCTGGGCACGAATTGACCCAATATGTTCATCCCCCACATTGCAAAGGGGATTGGGTTAAGTATTGAAGATAGCTTGGTAGCCGGTTGACGTGTCACTGGGGCGTGTATTTGGCACGGCCAACATTTTTTAACATAAGCCATCGCGTCTTCCTGTATGTTGGGCTAGTAAGATCCTTGTCTGAGGATTTTGTAGGTTAAAACTCATCCTCCCAAGTGGCTTCCGCAGATCCCTTCATGTACTTCAGCCAACGCATATTCCGCTTTAGACGGGCCGAGGCATTTAAAGAGTGGCCCAGAGATGGTCCTTTTGCATAACGCTCCTTCCTCCCCAAGAATGTATTTTTTTGAATGGCTTATGACCTTCCACGCTTTATGCTCTGTCTTCTGGCAGGGAATCCTCCCTAAGATGTTTTATTATCGGGTCCATCCAGCTTGGTTCTTGGTCTGCACAGCACAACTCTTCTTCCTCATCAGTCGGTCTTTCTAGCACCTCAACATATATTTCGGCCATGTTCTCGTACTTTGTCATTGTCAATCGAGATAGGGCATCTGTTGAAGCGTTACTTGCTCTGGGGACTTATTTAATTTTGAATTTTGCGAATTGAGTGACTAAGCCCTTCACCTTCTTTAAATAATTGATCATCCTTCCTTCTTTTGCCTCATATTCACCATTCACCTTATTCACTATAAGTTGGGAGTCGCTATGGACCAGGAGTTCTGCTTGTATTGCTCGAGACACTCTGAGCCCGGTTATCAAAGCCTTATTTTCTGCTTTATTATTGGTGGCGGCGAAAGTGAACTATAGTGCATATTGGATTTCAAATCCTTCAGGATTGGTTAGGATGAGACCTGCCCCACTTCCCATTTTGCTGCTTGAGCTGTCTATGACTCTATGTACAAAGTCCAAATTCGTACAATGGGCGTTTTTTCACCGTCCTCATTCTCCTCATCTGTCAGGGTACACTCCATTATGAATTTCGTCAATGCTTGGCCTTTGATTGTCGCTTGGGGGCGGTAATTGATTTCATACTTGCTCAAATCAATCGACTAACTAAGGAGACTTTTAGGCACGCTTGGTTTGTGTGGTATCATGTTAAGCAGCTGATTGGAAAGTATGACGATTGAGTAGGCCTGGAAGTATGGCCTTACTTCCGTGCGGCAATGACTAGGGTGAAAGCTAGTTTTTCCGCGTCTATGTACCTTGTTTTTGTGTCTAGGTAGATATAACTGATGTAGTAAATCGGTCACTACTCTACTGCTTCTCTTGTTCCTTCACCAAGGCCGCATTGACGGCTATTGGTGAGACTGCCAGATAGATGTGCAGTTTGTCTCCTGGCTCCGGTCGAATAAGAAGTGGAGGCAATACAATGTAAGCCTTTAATGCTTCAAAGGCGTCCTAACACTGTGTTGTCAGAGAAAGTCCTTTAGCGATTGCAAATTCTTCAGCCTTTTAAAGAAGGGTAAGCATTTGTCATTAGCTCGGGATATGAACCGGTTGAGCACTGCAACTTGATCAGGGAGCCGTTGAATTTCTCGAGTTTTCCTTGGTGGGGTCTTGTCTTAGATTTTCTAGTTCTTGCTCGGGTTTGCATCTATTCCCCTTTTTGGGACCATGAATCCCAGGAATTTCCCTTAGGTGACTCTGAATGCGCATTTTGAGGGGTTCAACTTCATCTAATTTTTCGCAGCACCCCAAATGCCTCCTATAGGTCTGTAATGTGTTAATCGGCTTTCACACTCTTAACGAGCATGTCATCCACATACACTTCCATGTTTCTCTCGATTTGTTATGCGAACATGCCATTCACCATCCTTTGATAGGTAGCTCCTATATTTTTTAAACCGAATGGCATTGCTCTACAACAATATTTACCCCGTTCGGTTGGGAAGGCTGTCTTCTTCTCATCATCTTCTTTCATCCTTATCTTGTTGTACCCAGAAAAGGCGTCTATGAAGGTCAGCATTTCATGGCCTGTGGTAACATCAATTAGCTGGTTGATCCTTGGAAGTGGGTAGTAGTCTTTTGGGAAGGATTTGATCAGGTCAGTGCAGTCAAATGCAAATCCGACATTTTTCGTTCGACTTCGGGACTATGACGACATTGGCGAGCCAAGTAGGGAACTGTAATTCCTTGATTAGATGTGAGACCTCTAACTTCTCTACCTCATCATTAATAACTCTTTGCTGCTCGGGAGCGAAGTTTCTTCTTTTCTGCTTGATTGGATTTTGCCCTTGTTCAGCATTGAGGGCGTGTTCAGCGACGATCCTGGGGATGCCAGGCATTTCCTATGCTGACTAGGCGAAGACGTTTGCATTGCTCCTAAGAAAGCTAAGCATTTCCTGGGCCTGCTCTCGGCTTAGTAACACGCCAAGCTGAACCGTTCGGTCCAGTTCTCCTTTGAACAGTGGTGCTATACCAGCTCCACTACCAGTTCCCCAATTGTAGGCAGGTTTCATACCGAACGTTTCCAACTTCGCACTAGGAGCTAACCAGCGCCTTTCTTCTCCTTGATGTAATCGTTGTGGCACTATTGCGAATCTTTCTAACTCGAGCAATATATGTCATTGGTCTCCAATAGTTGCGTTTGCAAATCGTTTACCTGTGCGTTGGTAGCCGGTGCATCAGGGTTTAGCATGGCGACTGGTGGAGGTGGCGGTAGGGCTTCTACTGGCGGAACCTAGCCGTTAGCTTGTTGGCGGTTCTCTCCTTGCTCCGGGTGAGATGAGCCAATGTGGGGCGTTAGTGGAGGAAGATCTTCACCGTTTGCTTGTTTTGCTTGATTCCCTTGATCTCCCTGTCCTCCTTGAGTGGCAAGAGGATGAGACAAGGAACACCCACTATGCAGATTCATGGTTCAAGTGGGTGGCCTAATTAGTGGCGTTTCCCACTGACGGCGCCAATTGGTTACGGAAAGAAATTGTCCTAGGCTGCTTTTGGCCCCTGCACAAAGGAATGAAGACAATAGAGTGATTTTGGGCCCTGCACAAAGGAATGAACACAAGAGAGTGAGCGTCGGGCTGATCTGACGTGGGATCTCCGATGCCTAATTTTGATCTCTCTACAAAACAGATAATTTAGTAAGAATGGAAAAGTTTTTCGACCCTCTGGAAAGGGATTTAGTTGAGTATTTATAGTTGGAGATGGCAGTTATTGGGTGAGAGTCCCACTTTGGTATCTTTCTAATGCTGGTAGGAGTCCAACTATGGCAAGAGATATAGCAGGAAAATGAATTTGGAAGACGTCCCAGTTATGGGAACTCCACGTCTTAATCGTATCCTGGGGGATAGGGAGAGATATCCTTCTTTCTAGGGAAGATTCAATATCCCTTTAAGTATCCTTTCCGGACCGGGACACGTCCGCTTCTTGTTCATAAATCATGTGTTGAACCTGGATAACCCATTAAAGTGTATCCTGACGAGGAAGCCTGCAGGACTCCTATGCCAAGCGACCCGAATCAAGTGATCCGGTTGCCGAGCTACTAACTCCGAACAATGGGCTGCGTGCGCCCCTTGTCGTTCGGCTGGTGAGGCCTTGGGGCTCTGTCATGGAGCTTCTGTTGAGCTTGTTTAGTTGCTTGGATCATTGTGCGGGGCGAGACATCCGTGTTGCTTTCCACAAGCTAGTGCTTTGCCAGCTGTTCAGTAGTGGAGGTTCTTTTAATAGAGTAGGTTGGTCTATCTGCTCTTGACCTGGGCGTCAACTTCAAACGGGATAGATGACCCGGTAGGGCCCATACCGTTCTCACGCTTTATGCCTGCCACCTGTTCGGTTCGTTCGGTACGCCCCTGATGGCTGCATATTTTTGCCATAACAATACCCATATTACAATAGGAGGTAATCAATAATGCAATGGAAGAAATTTTTGTTGATATGATAACTGAGGATAAATTTGATAATAAATTGATCACGTCGAGTTCATTATGCCGCTTGAATTTTTCGAAGAATGAGAGACGACTTTGAGACTTCGTTCGAAGCACCTGTGAGCTGCCAGAGTACTGTTTTGGGTTGAAACTAGATGTGCACCATGCCAAGATTGTCCGTAAAATACAAAACTCGAGGTCGAGTTTTTTTATAAATGCATTCTTTAGTTGGTACACATTTTCTTTTTTGGCATAATTTTTCTACATGAGCCCGCTTGGATAGGTTTTCTAAGAGGGCCACTTATTTCTGGCACGTGAAGGGGTGAACTGGCAATTCTGACTGTTTGATACAGAGGGATTTTTTCTGGATTGATCATGTGTCAATATTCATATCTGCATTCAATCAAATACCCCATCATGTATGTCCGTTCATCCATATATTTGTTAGCTGTGCATTTTTTGTAGTGCATCCTCTTTGTCGTCCATATATTTTCAAGATTCATTTTTGGCCACTTGCCCAACTCCAATTAGGTTGAAACTTGGAATGTGAGCAGGGGACCCTGAGGCCCAGTTGTCCACAAAATTAAAGTCCTGTCTGACCTGCACATGGCAGAACCAAGGCCTTCATGGGGAACCTTATCTAAGATTGGCCTGCCTATAAATATCAGTCCCTTCTTTTTTGGTTATCAATGTGGAATAATACTTCTAGATTATTGAATATATTTTTCTCGGTTACTTTGGGCTTGTATATTGTAATTATGTTTAATGTATACATGTAGCGATACCTAGGTGGTGGATCCATATGAGCAGAAAAAACACTTATTCTAGATTATTAGGGGGTTAGACAGATCAAACTTCTTGAAAGATTATCCATACCTCACCCCCACCAAAACCATGGAATTTATTTTCCATGTTGTCCAGAAAAACTGCTTGATAAGATTATTTGCTGAAATTCATTTCCATTTTTCTAAATATTGAACAAATCTATTGTTTTTCCTCTACAGGAGACTGTTGACTTGTCTGCTGGAGTGAGTGGTTCAACTAAAAGCCAGAATGCATCCAAGGAGGAGTTGGTTTTGTCTGATTTGTTGGATATAAAACTTCATTCGCTTGCTGAGCCAAATAAAATTGAAAGTAGCTTTACAAATGAGGCACTAATCCAGAATAAGAACTCTTTGAACTTTGCAGGAGTTGACTTTGACAATATTTTCTCTGAAATAAAGAACGAGGGTGTTCCTAGTTTGTCAAAGGAAGATTTAGTTTCCAATGAGCAATTCAATAAGGAAATGCAAGGTCAGGGAAGTCTTAATTTGTTTGAGAATGTTCTGTCTTCTGATAAAGCAGTGAGGTCACTAACAACTGTGGGTGATGCTGACCCTTTTTCTGACTGGACGGCTGAGTTCCTGTCTGCCAGTTCTGGAACTTCTCCTGGGGACTCCAAATCATTTGACCCTTTTCTGGGTTCTTCTATAATTAATGCCACTAGTTCTGTGGAGGACGCCTTTGTTCCTGAGAACGATGTGAAGTTTAAAACTGATGGGAGAGAAAATGATGTAAAACTAAAGAATGATTCAGTTCCTCTAGCTTCTAAAAGAGATGACTGGGTTCAAGGTAATATGTGGGATATATCCAGCACTGAGATATCTGGCAAGACTCAGCAGTTTGAGGTGAAGAATGAAACTAATCATGTTGAGCCTAAAACCAACTCAAATAATCTTTCCTCCAGTGGTGATAACTGGTTTCAAGATGATCTATGGCAAAGCAGCGGTATGAAAGTGGCTGAGTGTGAAAGAATTAATGAAGATGATGAGTCCTTGGATGCTTGGCATGATTTTACGAGCTCAGGAAATTTGCCAGATCCCTTTTCAAATCCTTCAAAAGTGACTGGCTCTTTGACAACTAACTCTTTTGCACAAGCTTCGGAAGCAAGCATGGTGGGCTTATCGAATGACTTCAATGAAGTGGACTTCTCCAGCTTTTCACAGCCAGATCTCTTTTCCGGAGCATCAAGTCTTAAAAATCTGTCGACAGATGTCAATGATATGCAATTAGAAGTTACTGTTTCTGACAGGTATGAATACTAATGATGCTTTGGAAATTTGAACAGTGTATCATTTTTTAGATTGTTTTCTTGTTTGTGATTAAAATGATTGCAATTTTGTTAAGAAATTGTCAATTCTGAATCTCAAAAGTTGTTATGAATATATTTAAGTGATCATAATTAGGACTAGCTAATAAACATGCAGACTGATTGTGCCTTATTATTTATCTGTGCTGATATTGTATCTCTTTTGTCAGTCCTCACCCAAGTAGTTAATCAATGCATGCTTATTAGTATTTACATCGCAAGAATGTGGCAATTATCTTGTGATAGTTTTATCATTCTTTCAAGTTTTATGTGGAAATTGTTGGCTTCATCTGATTGGATTATTTGGCAATAGAAATGACGGATTTTGTCCTAACCATTACTTTTGGTTGTTGGAGAGTAGCTATTCTGCTTGAATAAACAACCAAGGCTTGAGGCACTTGGAAAATGTAAATGATAAGAAGAAGAAGAGAGAGAAGAGAACAAGAGATGGCTGTAACTTGGGAGTCACAACCCTAGTTAGTTAAAATGGGAATGGCAAAGAAATGGTGTTCGGTATTGACGTGATGCAGTTGGGCGTGGTAAAATTTGGGGTTAATTCAGTATTTTCATTTTTAATTTGTTTCCTTATTGGTAGAGTAGGGTGCCCATCAAGTAAGTTGGGAGATTTTATTTCCGTTGCTAATTTAGATTAGTTTCCATTGTTAGGTTTTGATTTTCCCTTTTATAGCAATGTAACACGGTAGAGGACAGATTTGACATTTTGAGAAATTGAAAATTTGAATGAAACTTTGGCTTGAGACCATGAGGGCCATGATTGCTTTTCTCCTTCCCCTTCCCTGACCTTCTCTTCTTTTCCCTCTCCTTTCTTTCTTCCCTGTTCCCTGTTCCCTGTTCCCTGTTCCCTGTTCCCTGTTCCCTGTTCTCTTTCCCTGGTTCGGTTCCAGGTGGTACTTGCAGCCAGTGAAGGTGGTTCGTGCTCCCTCAATTCTGTGGCTTCCAGTCTGAAACTTGGGGCATTAGCTCTCCTCCCTGGGGCGATTTAAACCCTAGGCTCCATCCAAGCTCCTGCAAGTCATAGGACAGCAGATCTGAAACCAGAACTCAGATCTTGAGTTTTCCGGTGTGTTCAGGTCACAGGATTCTCTTGGAGTTTGTTGCATCATCTTCTGATCTGAAAGTACTTGGAAACAAGAGTGCTTCGACTCTTGATCTCTCTTCCAAAGTGTTGGATCAATTGAAGTTCCGCTGGGTGAATTCCATCAATTGAAGCCAACAAGGTTTCTGCCATGGTGAAGTCGTGAGATTGATGGTAACCAAGTATTGAACCCCACTTAAGTCCTTGTTTAATTCTTATTTACCCCTAAGCCCCTGCCCCTTGTTTTACAGTAGAACCCTTGCATTTAAACTTTATTTCAGTTTAACCCCATCACCATATTAATTTTCAGGATGGAACTTTTCCTTTAGGACTTGTTGGGAAATTGGATTCAAGTGTTGTCATTGTTGGCAACAATATGAAGGTTTTGGTTCAATAATTAACCCAATTTGTTTGGGTTATGAATTATGGGTTTAATCTTGAACCAGTCCTAGTAGTCCATTGGATATTTGGATTGAATCTCATTATATAAGCAAGGTGGTATGATGAGGTAAGAAAGCATTATGTATATGCAATGGTTTGATGAGGTAAGAAAGCATTATGTATATGCAATGGGCCAGCAAGCGTGAACATGTTTCTCTTTTGAGTAACCTCTTTGATTTAAAATAAAAAAAATACAATAAGTGTTCTACTATAACAAGGAGCATATGGCAGCATCAACAACCCATAGATTCATCCGAGCACATGAGTTGATGAATTAATTGGAGATGGGCTCGGTTTAAAGAAAAATAAATTGAGTTTTATTAGAACTCTCAAAGCTCATGGGCGGTTGGTAGAGAATTCCAAATATAAGTGATTGAGATGTGATTGGCTCTTGCATGAGTAAAATACAGCAAGATTTAAAGGAGTTAGAGATAAACACGTTGCTGAATAGGAGATTACAGATTGCTTCAAATCTCTTAGTTCATATTAGGAGTTGAAGTGCTAGAAACCAACTGAATCCAGCAAGGTCTCTACAGCAGTTTTATTTGAAGATTACGTCTAGATTTAATGGACTCTTATCTCATTCATTTGCAGCAACTGCCAAGTGTTGGATTCAGCCAGAAGAAGAAAGAGAAGCTATTATAAAGAAGGGAGGACAGCTAGAGTCCGCCACATGTTCGGGAACTAAAAATTAGGAAGTGGACTTTCAGATTGGATGCTATCTCACGCACATGGACAGAAGCAAAATAAAGAGCACCCAAGATTGAATAGAAGTATAGGGGATTAAGACCTCTATATGTCTCATGCAATAAAAAGACCTCTCTACAAAAAAGAAAAGACTCTCTGTTCCAACATAGCAGAATCGAGAGGGAGAGAAGCAACCTTGAAAGAGAGAGATCCAAAAGGCTGATATGTTGATGGTTTGAGCATGTTCTATATGTCAAGCAAGCAATCATCAACGGGATTACACAGGCTGATGTAATCCATATCTAGAATCCCTATTTTTGTATTCTAAAGTTTGTATATTGTTGAGAAACTCTAGATCAATGATGTATTGGGTTGGGATTTTATTTTATTGATTTAAATTTGTGAACCTAGCAAGTTGGGGCTTGTCTAGGGTGTGGGGTTGTTGTCCTTGTCTGAGTTGCATCTCGGATTGAAGCAAAGATAGGTGTTCTTGGACCATTGTAGAGGTTGAAAAAGTTGAGTATTGGGGAAATACGAAACCTATATGGGTATTCCTCCGTGGATGTACACACGCTGGCCGAACCACGTATATCTGGTGTTATTGTTACGCATTTACTTTTCTACGTATATTTGAAGTGCGTGTTGTGCAGAGTGGTGGGACACTGTCTGGTAGACCTAGCCACATTGTGGTGAGGTGGACGTGTCATTGTTTGCGTGATTGGTAATTACGGGATTGCCCCAGCCAATCTAGAACTTGGAAATTGGAAGTTTTGATTGTTGGGTTGCAAACAAGGAAATTTTTGAATCACTGATTCACCCCCCTTTCAGTGTCAACCTGGGAACATCAGGACTAATTCCAGATCTGTCGCCATTCAGCTAATTTCACTCTAAAAGGGTTCTAAATTGTACCCGAAATTACAATATTGCTACTGGTTTGCTTAAGTTGAATTATTTGTTCTTTTGTGGGCCCATAAGCGATTCGATTTTGGTTTCGGAACCCAGATCCGCATCAAGTGGTTTCAGAGCGAATTTCCTGCAAACCATGATAGGTCACATCACCAATGCTGAGTTGCACAAATTGTATCATGAGGTTCTTGAGAATCAATAAAAAACTAATGCCAGGGTTGATAAGAATAAGGTAAAATATACAATTTCATGAACGAGACTCAAGGTGCCCTCACTAAGTTTTTTGCCTTTATGTAGAGGTTTGAAACGTGAGTTGACGAAGGACCATCTGCACCACCTCAATTTAATGCCCTATGGATTGAAGATACACCTCACTGAATGCAACGTGATCGTGTTATACTCTAAGTTGTTACTTTGCAATTTTCTGCCCGAGATTATGGCATCAAAGTTGAGGTTCCAGAGTTAAGTGGTGAAAGGGACCTGAAGAATTCCTTGTCTGGCTTACCAACGTGGAGAGACTTTTTTCTTACGAATCTTTTCCGGACGAGAAGAAGTGTGAACTCATACTCACCAAGTTTATTGGGTATCCATGTTCATGGTGGGATGATGTACTGTATGCAAGGTTTGTTTGAAGACTTGGACCCGCTACAAATTGGGAGGTCATGAAGCAGATTCTGACTAAGAAATTTGTTCCTCTTAATTATGAGTAGGTGATGTTTCATAAATTACTAAATTTTTAACAAGGCAACAAGGATGTGGATACCTACACCCTCGAATTCCATAAACTATCTTCAAGGTGTCCACTTCAGGAAACAGACTAGCAACGGGTGATGCGATAAATCAATGGGCTAAGTATTGAGATCCGACTCAAATTGGCTAACACTGATTTCAGGTCCGTTGATGTGGCAACAACTTATGCTAAGACAGTTGAAGAGAAGTCCATTTATTGGAAGAGTATGCTCAAGACTCCTTCAGTTTATAGACCTCTACCATCTATGGAAGAAAAGAAGCCTGAAGCTCACAGAGTTGAAGAAAATGTCAGAATTCAATAAGGATAGTGATTGGGTGAGGAATATCAGATGCCATGGTTGTGGCGAGAAGGGTCACTACTTCAACAAGTGCCCCAATAGGACTCGTTCTTTATAATAGAGAAGCAACCGACAGAGAAGAATAATGATGTCGATCTTGATTTACATCATTATCCCCTCAATGCAGATGATATTGACTATGATGATGATGATGTCGAAGCTCATCCCGCTAGCCTTGCATCCTTCTCAAATAGACTAGTTGACAGGGCTCCTCTCTTTAGACAAAAGGGTTCTCTCCTACATGGTTCCGATCCTACTGATATTCATGCAGTTGTTGATACAAGGGTAGAAGCAAACTTCTCTGCTGAATTTGTTCGAACACACAACCTTCCATAGAAGCAACTTTTCAAGAAGATTCACATACAAGGTTTTGGACCCATAGCTCGAGAAGAGGCCACTGCAGTTGTTCAAGTACATCTACAGTTTGGGCCATTACAATACTATGTATCTTGCTTGGTCACCCTATTGGTGCACTACGACATTCTTCTAGGGCGACCTTGGCAATGACATGCAGGTGTTCTCTATGATGGTTCACGGAACACCAGCAAGGTGAGGCAAGGAGGTTGTACATACTTAATGACGCCACACGCATTATTAGACATGTCACGTCGACGATTAACTCCTGCTCCAGTGACACGTTAGCCTACGCTCCCTCTTGGAGTTACGTTACCGTCATCTGCTTTGAGATATGTGCTACCTCATCGACTTGCAATTTACAAGGGTATCTTGGGAGCACGACCTAACTCGACGTAGTCGAGTCTTTTAAATACCGGGAGAGTTGATGCAGTTGGGAGTGGCAAAATTTGGGGTTAATTCAGAATTTCAATTATTGATTTGTTTCCTTATTGGTAGAGTAGGGTGTCCATCAAGTAAGTTGGGAGATTTTATTTCGGTTGCTAATTTAGATTAGTTTCCATGTTAATTAGTTTTCATTGTTAGGTTTTGATTTTCCTTTTTATAACCATGTAACACAGTAGAGAAGGATAGATTTGAAGTTTTGAGAAATTACAAATTTGAATGAAGCTTTGGCTTGAGACCATGAGGGCCATGATTGCTTTTCTCCTTCCCCTTCCCTGACCTTCTCTTTTTTCCCCTCTCCTTTCTTTCTTCCTTGTTCCCTGTTCTCTTTCTCTGGTTCGGTTCCAGGCGGTACTTGCAGCTAGGTGGTTCAAGCTCCCTTGATTCTGTAACTTCCAGTCTAAAACTTGGGGCATAAGCTCTCCTCCCTGGGCCGATTTAAACCCTAGGCTCCATACCAAGCTCCTGCAAGTTAGAGGATAGGAGATCTGAAACCAGAACTCAGATCTGAGTTTTCTGGCGTGTTCAAGTCGCAGGATTCTCTTAGAGTTTGTTGCATCTTCTTCTAATCTGAAAGTAGTTGGAAGCAAGAGTGCTTCGACTGCCGATCTCTCTTCCAAAGTTTTGGATCGATTGAAGTTCTGTTGGGTGAGTTCCATCAATTGAAGCCAGTAAGGATTCCCTGTGGTGAAGTCGTGAGGTTGATGGTAACCAAGTATTGAACCCCACTTAAGTCCTTGTTTAATTCTTATTTACCCCTAAGCCCCTATCCCTTGTTTTATAGTAGAACCCTTGCGTTTAAACTTTATTTCAGTTTAACCCTATCACCATATTAATTTCCAGGACTGAACTTTTCCTTTAGGACTAATTCCAGATGTGTCCCCATTCAGCTTTTTTACTCTAAAAGGTTTCTAAATTGTACCAGAAATTACAATATTGCCACTGGTTTGCTTAAGTTGAAATATTTGTTCTTTTGTGGGCCCATAAGCGATCGATTCGGGTTTTGGAACCCGGATCCGCATCAGGATGTGTTTTAAATGGCTTAGAACTTGAACGGAGCGGTAAAAAAATACGGATAAATTCTTCGTAAACACTAAAAAATGAAAACGGATGGACGCGTTTTAAATGGCTTAGAACTTGAACGGGACGGTAAGAAAATACAATCAAATTCTTCAAAAACGCAAAAAATGGGAAATGGATGGTACGAGGGTTTAAACGTTTTGATTTGCAAAAAATACGAAACAAAAATAGGGTAATATTCATATATATATATATATTTAAAGAAATATCCAACGGTTGTTGGGGCATGACTTATGCTAGAAGGTTATATTATGTGAAGTTGTACCGCATATACTGCCTGTACCGTCCATGACAGAATACATATCCTCAAGGACCTCAACGATTTGGTATGCGGTTTTTTAATCCCACATCGGTAATTTGAAAGAAATGCATGGGATTGAGCCTTATAAAAAACATAATTGTCTTGATAGAAAGCCCCAGTCCTATCCGAAGAGTAGAGTGAAAGTTGGCTTTTTGGTATAAACAATTAAAGCTGATAAGTAGCTGTCTTTTTTGGTCTTAAAGTAATAATAGCTTGTTGGCTTTTTTTTTATAGTAATTAAAGTTGAAAAGACACTCTGCTGGTCCTTGGAATATGGTTGTCTCTAATGTAGACTAGGATAGGTGAACTAACCAAGTCTCAATTGCAGGATCTTTTAATCAGAAGAACAACCAATATCACCCAATGTGGGACAATAATTCCACAGATCAGAATTAATGGAGAAATAATTCTCTGCAATCAGAATTCGAACCCCAAAGCTGTCCTCTATTAATTTGGATTATAAACCAGAAAATAGGACTAACTCGGGCACAGAAATGAGTCCTTAACAGAGCTTAACCAGAATACCATTCACAGGAAAAGAAAGGGACAGAATTACCCTATTGGGTCGAATCCGAAAATTTCTCACAGAACCTTCTTTATCTCTGGACAGAATTGAGAGAAGAAGTGATTTAAATACTTGTTTACTTAGGACAGATCTGTAACACCTTGAACAGCAAAGAAGAAGAAGAAAATAAAGTAGAAGAGGACCTCTCGAGCTTCACACCGCAGAGAGTCAATTGGATCAAACACCAATTCCATCAGCCTTGATCAAACACAAGACAAATCTCCATGGGGAAGACAATAGCAAGAGCTATTAATTCTTTTTATCAAAAATCATTTCTGTTTTTTTTTTTAGGAGCCTCTTCCTCTTTATTTATAATGTTGATGGGGGAGGGAATTACAAAATAGAAGGTTCCTCGAAAAGGAAACCAAATATTCTCCTAATAAAATAGTTACTAAAAACTGAAATTAGAAACTAGTTGAGAAAGGAAACTAACTGCTAATGACTTGGCTCAATTAATAACTTGACTCCTAAGGAAACAAATATGACTCAAATCAACCCAACTAAAAAGGAAACTAATGAAAAAGGAAACTAACTAGTAATCCCGTACTCAATCTTCGAGCCCCTCTTTTAGACCTATAAAAGTGGCTTAATACACTCCAAACCACATGGACTGAAGCCCAACACATATACAACCCAATCCTAGACTTATTCCTAATAAAACAAGCTTAGTTAGGTGAATAATCTGCATCAACTCTCCCCATCTTGAAAAAATTTGTCCTTGAATTTTGTAGTGATGAGTGGGAACAACATGTGAATAGTAGCCGTAATCATTCCCAAACAGAATTCAGGTTGCTTATAGACTTTTGGAAGGTAGTCTTCATGACGTGGAGCTTTCTCTTCAAAGAACTATGATAGCATAACAAATTCTATATGCTCAACCTTTGAATCAATACCAACTGTGAATGTCATGTGCATATAGTTGTCAATGTTGGCAACCTTCTCATTAAGGATTGGAACAAACTCTTCCTTCTCATCATGAATCTCAAAGACTTGTTGTGGAGTTCTTTCAATCACTGCCTCATCTTCCACAGCTTTAGTCTTGTCTACTATGCTCTCTTTAATGTAAAATCCTTCAGTGGAGTCTTCTTCCATGGTTTCAGCTACCAAAACATTAACCCTCTGCTTATATGGGCAAGATTTAGCAAAATGTCCCACCTCTTGGCAATGGAAACACTGTACCTTATTACTACCTGTCATGGGTGTCTTTCCTTTGTGATTAGCCCATGGAGGAAAAGTGGACTTTGGGGGTGCTGAACTGCTAGGTTTAGTTGCTAGAAAATTTTTCTTGACCTCCCTAGCTTGAAAGCCAAATCTTCTAACTGGCTGTGTAAAAAGCTCTTTCGCTCGTAGGGCCTTGTCAAAGCAATCCATCACTGAGTACACATCAACAACTCCAATTCCCCTGTTGATTTCAGCTCGCAATCCCAGTTGAAACCGAGATAACAGTTGTCTTTCATTCTCCCTTATGCCTGTACGAGAATAAAGTGCATCAAATCTGTTCAGGTACTCTGCAACAATCATAGTCCCTTGACTAAGAGAGTTTAGCTGGTCTTGTATGCGAGGTCTAAAGTTGCGTGGCAAGTATTTGTCAGATAGCTCAAGCTTCATCTCCTCCCAACTAGTAGGTTCTCTGCCACTGTCTTCCAACTCTAGCTCATAGGTTCTCCACCAATCACGAGCAACCTTAACTAGCTTTGCATGAGCTAGTTTCATCTTCCGTTCCTCAGGCAAGTCATAGTAATCAAAATAATCATCCAAAGCAGCTATTCAATCATAAAACATTTGAGGGTCATGTCTACCATCAAACTCCTTTAGATCAAGTTTGACCTTCTATGAATCTCTAGAGTACCTCTGATTTGTGGGGCGTTCAGTCTCAAAGTAACCCCTTACATGTTCTTCAAAAGTAGGTTGCACTACAGGAATCCTCTGTGGTGTTCTCAGATTAGGGTTTGCTCTCCTGTTAGCCAACTGAGTAGCTACATTCAATGGGGCTTTCACTTCAGGTGTTGTATGTGAATCACCGGTAGGTTGTTCTGGTGGAGTCTCCACATTCAACAGCCTTGTATTCAATTCAGCCTTCAATTTAGTCCGCAAGGCTTGCTATTCAGCCTTCATCTCAGTCCTCATATTCTATAACATCTACATAAGAGAAGCTAGGGTGGGGGTGTTGTTCTCAACCATGCTCTGATACCACTTAATGTAGAATAGGATAGGTGAACTAATCAAATCTCAATTGTAGGATCTTTTAATCAGAAGAACAACCAATATCACCCAATGTGGGACAATAATTCCACAGATCAGAATTAATGAAGAAATAATTCCCTGCAATTAGAATTCGAACCCCAAAGCTATCCTCTATTAATTCAGATTATAAACCAGGAAAGAGGACTAACTCAGCACAAAAATAAGTCCTTAACAGAGCATAACCAAAATACCATGCACAGGAAAAGAAAGGGACAAAATTACCCTATTGGGCAGAATCTGAAAAATTCTTACAGAGCCTTCTTTATCTCTGGACAGAATTGGGAGAAGAAGTGATTTAAATACTTGTTTACTTAGGATAGATCTGTAATACCTTGAACAACAAAGAAGAAGAAGAAAATAAAGTAGAAGAGGACCTCTTGGGCTTCACACCGTAGAGAGTCAATTGGATCAAACACCAATTCCATCAGCCTTGATCAAACACAAAACAAATCTCCATTAAGAAGACAATAGCAACAACTATTAATTCTTTTTATCAAAAATCATCTCTTTTTTTTTTAGGAGCCGCCTCCTCTTTATTTATAATGTTGATGGGGGAGGGAATTACAAAATAGAAGGTTCCTCAAAAAGGAAACCAAATATTCTCCTAATACAATAGTTACTAAAAATTAAAATTAGAAACTAACTGAAATTAGAAACTAACTACTAATGACTTGACTCAATTAATAACGTGACTCCTAAGGAAACAAATATAACTCAAATCAACCCAACAAAAAAGGAAACTAATGAAAAAGGATACTAACTAGTAATCCCGTACTCAATCTTCAAGCCTTTTTTTAAGACCCATAAAAGTGGCCCAATACACTCCAAACCACATGGACTGAAGGCCCAACACATATACAACCCAACCCTAGACTTATTCTTAATAAAACAAGCTTAGTTGGGTGAATAATCTGCATCAGTCTCCTCCCCTGCTCCCTCCTCTTCTCTGCTTGTTACTCCTTATTCTTCCATCAACTCCACCACCTTTGCTCTCTGTCTGCCTGACCTGCTTGCTCCTGAGATCAGCAAATAAAGCAATTGTGTAGTTGGGAACTTCCTTGGAAGCCGTCCGCCATTCTCTGTTGCCTAGACTTCTGTACACAAGCAATAGATGCCCTTTGGTTCTCTCTCCACTTTTATGCTCGAAAATGGAACTTTTGTATTCAACTTCTCAAATGCTAGCGATAAATCAATTGCCATCGATGGTGGTATCTGGTACATGGGTAAGAAGCCTATTTTCCTTTGTCAATGGGACAAGCATACCTCCTTCAGCCGATCGGAGCCATTGTCTCTTCCCGTGTGGGTTATCTTTCCAAATCTCCCATTGCAATATTGGTGCGCTATGCCTACTACCCGGCCCTCTTCATCAGCTGAGACTCCTTCTGAAATTATATTCACTGAAGTCTGATAAAAAAACTCACAAGAAAAGGTCCTGCTCGTCGGCCGCCGGTCTTGGAATCCACTACTCACAACCTGCATGCCTCGACTCTCTTGCCAACCGTCTCTGTTTTGTCCGTTGGAGAAGTTCCCAACAGTCCGATGGATGTTTCCTTGCCCGCTGGTCCAAATCGGTTCTCAGCTCTCGAGCCTACTGAGGAAATTCCTTCTGTACACGCGACTTTTGTTGGTTCTCTTGACCAATTACATGGTTAGGCCTCCCTGTCACCTTCTCCTGCCACTTCTGGCTCGTACCAACTCCCCCCTTCTCCCCTTTCCATCTCCCCTTTCCTCTGTCCACGAAACTTTTTTTCCCTCTTCTGATACTCTTTCCTCTTCTGATCCCTTTCGTTAGATTTTATCCCCTTCTAACCATCCTTTGAACCGGTTCTTTCATACCTCTTCATCAATTCATCCCGGTCCAACTTCGTAACACCTTCTCCAAATTCCCAAAAGACCATCCCCTCTTTCCGGGTAACTTATATAAACCGGCAGCCTTACCCTCACCCGCCTCAACTCCTAACCCAATTACCACCTTGCCTTCACTAGACCCGCCTACCTTCACTAAAGAAATTACCACCTTCCTCACCTACCCTTACCTCAACCCGATCCACCTGTCCTCCCTAACCCAACTACCCTTTCTCCTATACCCATTTCCGAGCTTCCTGTGTTGCCATTACCTTCCGCCTGCAACGCTGATGCCTTGCTGGTCACCTCTGTTCGCCAGTCTCCACTTGATGCCACCACTGCCACTCGATGCCATCATTCGTTGCCTCTTAAGGACTCCATCGCTGATCGCTGCCATCTCTTGCCGCCTCTTGTTGTCTCTGTTGCCGCTGCTGCCTATATCTCCACCCTACTGTCATCACCTACGCTGTTGGCCGCCGCCATCTCTGCCCATGCTCATCATACTCTCCCTTTGTCCTCTTCACTTTCTGTAACCAATGAGTCGCTTGAGTCTGGTGTGATCTCCTCCTCTGCTGCACATGTCCACTATTGTGAGCACTCTGATTCCCCTTTTGGTCATTGAGTCTCCCTCCTTCATAGCTCCCCGACCTTGGAAGGTCCTCCACCGACGTCGTCCACCTTTCCCCTGTAAGCTTCGGCCTTAGAAGGCTCTGTTGCTTTGATGTCTCCTCAGGATCTTGCTATTCCGGCCTTGGAACTCTGTCTAGCCCCTACCACCTTGGCTATTGGATCCAATGCCACTCTAGATCACTTGCCCCACATTTACTCTTTGGAAGGCAATTCTCTGATCAACTACAACTTGGCTGGCTCGAAATTCTCTTCGGATGCCTGCCCTGCCTCCTGTGAACCACTCTTGCCCCTGTCTCCTCAGGTCACCACCACCACCCCAGAACCTCTTCTACCACTACCCCCCCTCCCTTTGGTTTCTTGTACCATCCCCTCCCCTTCACTGCCTTTTGCTGTCCCTATATCTACTAAGAAGAAACCTCGCACTTCTGTGAGGTCCTCCTCTAGAGCTAAGAAAAGCCTTCTTTCCCCTTCCCCTGTTATTGAGTACAGCCATCAGTCCTCCTCTAAGACCACTCCTTCCAAACCTCTTCCCTCTCCTTTCTCCCCGGAGCATGTGCAGCCCCCTCCCCCTCCTCTCCACGATCCCTTGGACCATATAGAATGTACGAGGTCTTAATTCCTTGGCCAAACAAGCTGATATTTGTTCCTGTATCCGCTTCTCTAAGACTAACCTTTGTTGTCTCCTTGAAACCCGTGTTCTTGAGCTCAATGCCAGACGTATTGCCTCTTCCATTGCCCCCTCTTAGTCCTTCTCTTCGAGCTACATCCATAGTTCTAATGGTCGTATTTGGATTCTTTGGGACCACTCCTCCCTCCACCTGTCGGTCCTCTCCTCTTCTGCCCAAGCCATGCAGCTCTCCATTTCTCACCCCTTTGGCTCCCTCATTTGTTACTTGTTCGTCATCTATGTTCATAACCTTGCTTCCCATAGGCTTTGCCTTTGGGCTGAGCTCCGCTCCTTTGCCCCCTTCACTAGCTCTAGCCCTTGGGGTGTTGCGGGTGACTTCAATGTCATCCGTTTCAGTTATGAGAAGCATGGAGGCAACCCCATTGATTGTCAGGATGTTAACTCCTTCAATGACTGTCTAGATGACCTTAATCTCAATGACCTCTGCTGGTTTGGGACTAAGTTTTCTTGGCACAATAGGCATTCAGGTGACCTTCGGGTTACATGTAAGCTTGACAGGGTCCTGGTAAATGAAGCCTGACTTGATTCCTTCTCTTTCTCTCATACCTCTTTTGATCTCCCTGGGATCTGTGATCACTGTCCTATTTCTATTCATGTCATCCCCTTTTGTCCCTTCGGCCCTAAGCCTTTTACGTTCTTTGATATGTGGTCCTCCTACCCTGATTTCCTCTAAATTGTCCAGGATGCTTGGTGTGCTCCCATTCCCCTCTCCTTCTCTCCACTGCTTATTTCCTTTGCTAGGAAGCTCAAAAATGTCAAAGCTGCCCTGAAAACTTAGAATTCTGTCACTTTTGGTAACATCTCCTCCCGGGTCTCTTCTTATCGTGACAGGCTCCTATCCATTCAATCTAGAATCCCCTGTGCTTACCTTGGAGGAAAAAATGATCTCTTCTGACCTCTCCCTTCTCCTGGATCAAGAAGAGAGCTTCCTCCACCAGAAAGCTAGGATCAAATGGCTTGACCTTGGTGACTCCAACTTGGCCTTCTTTCATCGCTCCCTCAAAGCTAGGCACAATGCTAATGCTATCCCTCTGCTGTTGTCCGCTTCTGGAGTGGAGCTTTCCTCCCCGTTGGACATCAAATCTGAAGCTCTCTCATTTCAGCAGCATTTTCTCCCCGACCTTTCCCCATTCTACCTCCTCCCAATCGCCCACAACCTCCTCAACAAATTCGTCTTGGATAACATCCTCCCTAGCCTCCACTCCATTCTTTCTGAGTAAGAAATCATCTCTGCCATCCTCTCTCATCTTAGCATGAGTTTATTCTCTTGTTAGAATATTATCCGTAAGGATCTTATCCTCGCTATCCGAAGTTTTTTCCTCTGTCCCAACCAGATTGGTGGAATCAATCACACCTTTCTTTGTCTCATCCCCAAGAAAGAAGGTGCTAACTCCATGAATGATTTCAGACCTATCTCCCTTTGCAACCTTCTCTACAATTCATTGCCAAAATCCTCGCCAACAGGATTCAGAAAGTCATTGATTCTCTTGTCAGCCCAAACTAATCCTCTTTCATTGCTGGTAGGAGCATTGCAGACAATATCATCCTCTGTCATGAGATTGTGAGGGGCTTTGACCATACATCTCACTCATCTATGGCCCTCAAAATTGATATCTACAAGGGTTTCGACACTATTAGCTGGGATTTCATTTCTAAAGTCCTGCTACATGTTGTTTCCCCCTTCTTTTGTTCACTGGATTTATTGTTGTATATCCTCCCCCAGATTCTCTATCCTGATCAATGGAAGCCTGGTTGGTTATTTCCCCTCTTCTCGGGGTATTCGTCAAGGCTGTCCCCTCTCGCCTTTTCTCTTCTCCCTTTCTCTAGAAGTCCTATCCCGTTCTATCCAATCCGCCACGGATTTATATCTGATCACCCTTATCCCCAAATGCAAATCTTTCCGTCTTACCCATCTTGCCTTTGTAGACGATATCATGATCTTCTCTAAGGCGGACCTTACCTCCATTTCCTCCATTATGTTCTCCCTCTCCTTTGAATTACTCTCAGGTCTCAGTATCTATCTTCTCAAGTCTAATCTTTTCCTCTCGGGTGTCTCCGAAGAAACCCAAGATCTCCTCCTCCATATCA
Organism: Macadamia integrifolia; assembly: GCF_013358625.1. Taxonomy (NCBI): domain Eukaryota; kingdom Viridiplantae; phylum Streptophyta; class Magnoliopsida; order Proteales; family Proteaceae; genus Macadamia; species Macadamia integrifolia. Next base: position 35,761,353 of record NC_056562.1, read on the forward strand.
CTAGTTTCTCTTGTGGCTCCCTTCTTGTCAAGTATCTTGGCCTTCCTCTCATCTCCTCTCGCCTCTCAACTCACTACTGTTCCCCCTTGCTCGACCTTTTGAGAAAGAGGCTTCAGCTTTGGAAAGCCAAGCTTCTCTCCTATGTTGGTCGTCTCACCCTCATTAGGTTAGTCCTCCAGTCCATGTACCTCTACTGGTCTGGATTCTACGTCCTTCCCTCTTCTACCATCAAGGGCATTAAAAGGCTTCTTTGCTCCTTCCTTTGGAAAGGATCGGACATCTCTAATTTTCTCCATCTTCTTAGTTGGGACAGGGTCTGCCTTCCCAAATCTGAGGGTGGCCTAGGAATTAGGAAAATCGAAGAGGTTAACTCTGTGGATATCCTCAAGCTTATTTGGAAAATTGTGTGTAAGTAGCGGAGTATCTGGGTCGATTGGCTTCAGTCCTCTTTGCTCTCCAGTCACTCTCTTTGGATTGCCCCCTCCCTTCGGATGCCTTATGGATTTGGAGGAAAATCCTCAATCTTAGCCCTCTAGCCCTTACTGCCATCTCCTTCTTTATTGATACTGGCCAACCAACCTCTCTGTGGCTTTGACCCCTGGCACCCTTCTGGCATTCTTTCCTCCTTGGTCACTCCTAGGATGATCTAGTCCTGAGGGTTTCCCATGATGGCCCTTCTTTCCTCTATTCTTCCCCCCTTGGGTTGGTCTCCCCCCTCAACCTCCCCCCTCTTGTGGACCTTTGGTTTACCCTTCCTCCCCTCCCCCCTAAGCATCGAGGAAGGAAAGACAAATGTATCTGGCTACCCTCTTCTAATGGGATCTTTTCTTCTGCCTCTGGCTCGTCCTTCATCAGATCCTCCGGGCCTCTTGTCTCTTGGAAAAATCTTGTCTGGTTCAAAGGCCACATTCCTCGCCATAGTTTCACGGTCTGGAGACGTCTCTCTAATTGTCTTCCTACCTAGCCTTTTCTCATCTACCGCCATATCCCTGTTAACCCCTCCTATTGTCTCTGCCCTCATGATCTGGAGGACTCTTCTTACCTTTTCTTCTCTTGCCCCTTCTCTTCCTTGGTTTGGAAGAAAGTCCTTTCTAAGTGCTGGCCCTCTCGTAGGACCATTCTCCCCCTTGATAGAGAATTGATTTGGATCGACATGACCTTTGGGGGCTCCACCATTTGTCATACCATAGGTAAGCTTGCCTTCTTTGCTACTATTAATCACCTTTGGATGGAGCACAATATTCGAAGATGGTCATCCAATTCCCGCTCCCCCGGACAAGATTTGGATTGCCATCTTCTTTGATGTTACCTCCAAAATCCGCTCCCTCCAGCCTAGGCCTATCCCCAATTCCATCAGAAACAGCCATAGTATCCCTTTGTTCTTGGTTTGGCAGAAAGATGTTCTCTTTGCTGTTTTGATGTAATTTTCTTATTCTCGTGGTTGGCTTTTCCTTGTTGGCTAAAGCCTCCTCCCCCCCTCTCCCCTTGTATATTCTTTCTCCCCTTTTAGGTATTAATTATTTAAATTATCCCAAAAAAAGGTTAAAAAGTTTAAAATATTAGTTCATTAGTGGACCTAGTGGTTGTCATTACTTAATATCTGTTTTTTCATTAGAAAAATATGAATACGCAAATAATGCACGTTTCAAACGTATGGGGTAGACAAATCCCCTTTTTGCCATCGCTTTGAGTGGAGTTTGGCAATTCGCATATTAAATGGTAAAATTCTAGTATGACCGTATTATACGTGCTTAATACGTGTTTTAACTAACAGAGGTCACAACCACGTGGTTAGGACTACCCAATTCATTCAATATATAGACTGACTATTACACAGCCATAACACAAATCGGATTCTAGAAAGCATAACCAGAAAGAAAACTAACTCTTAGCTAACAATTACCCTAAACCTAATAGGAAACTAACAATATGCTTGAATCAAATACCATCCCATGGTATGGAGGTTTATGGGTGTGGTATGGAGGTCTATGGACACCCATAAACCTCCAACTGACACATGCTCTCATACACTCTAACCCTACCCCTCAAGCTACAGTATATGTATAGCAAAAGAAAGCTTCAGCTTAGACCGACAAGAACTTCAATGAGCACAGAGAGAACTTAAATCAATCATCACAAAGTCATCAACAACGAACAACACCACCAAAAGCCCTTCCCAAAAAAGAACACCAAAAGCAACGAAAGCCCTTCCTAAAGAAGGCATAGTTCAAGATCTCGACGAGATCTAATATCCCATTTTTTCAAAAAGGCGAGACGAGATGAATGGCTAGATACAAATTGTACAAGAACTCGACCGAGATCTCGAGATCTCGCCAAATCTCGCCAATATCTTGCCAAATCTCGCCTCTCTATTTTTTTGAAGAAAAAACACCAATGAGCAAGGATTTTGGTGCTTTTGCTTGACATCTCCAGTCCTACACTCATTGAAGCTTAAAGAGTAGAGAATATTACCTCCTCATCCACATTTCGAGTTACTTTTCTTATATATGATGTCTTTTAAATTCTTATGATTATGTTGTGTCATGTGTTGGTTGTGAAATGTGGATTGTGGAATAAAGCATACTAGCCTAAGGTATAAAGAGTTGGAGACTACTTACATAGGGTACGAGGTCAAAAGTACAATTTTAGGTTTGATTTTAAAAAATTGATGTTTCCATTGTGTTTAGAAGGCCTAAAATAGGGTAGTTCCAACTTTCAGTGGGCTACAATGACCATATAGCCACCGAGACCAACCACTGAGTCGACGGGGAAAAAATAAATGATCTCGGCGAGATCTCTCTTTTTTGGATTAGTGAGATGGGGGGCGAGAGCGAGATCTTAAACCTTGAAAGAAGGCATTCCAACAGCAAAGAAAGCCCTTCCCAAATAAGGCATTCTAATAGTAAAAAAAGCCCTTCCCGAAGAAGGCATTCCCACATAATTTCAAAATAGAAGTGTAGCATCCAACAACTACATAAAAATCCCTTCCCATAGAAGGCACACCAATAAAACTATACCACCTAATAGCTAAATCAAAAGCACTCACCAGACTCAAACAGAGATCTTCCCAAATAAACGTCTCATATAAAATCCCACAAATAAATAGGTAGCATCAGGTTGTTGGGGACCAAACAACATCAGGTTGTTGAACAAACCAAACAACTTCAAGTCGTCAAAAGATAATATAGTTGCTAAGGACAGACATTAGTTGATACTTCTTCAAATGAAATAATCTTGATCAGACATAATTTTTATCTCAAACCGAGCAGACAATAACTTTAATCTTCCCATCAAGTGTAGCAGTACACATGGACAAATAATTTCCAACAGCCACCATCACAAAGGATGATCATCACAAAGAATCCCATAACCAAGAGAACCATAATAAAATAATTTCCAATCTCTCTCTGATAGTAGAAAATTTGAACAAATAACTCCAATTACCATGCATACAAGTACCAACTTTCCAAAAAAGTGAAAATTCCAAATTGAGATGACCTTGGGCCCACCGAAGCCTGAGGACAAGAATGAAGTAATGATGGAAGAAGATGCCAAAAGAGCGAGGACGAAATCTAGAACATTCCAAAAGAAAAATCGTTACGATCCAATAAATAGTTCTTAAAATGATAGAGTTCATGTTACCGCCTCGTTTCTTCAACATGAAACTCCCACGGTTGAAGACTTTATTCCTAACATCCACGATGCCAAAGCTTTTTATGGTTTGAAGATGATGCTCACCGCATAAATTTGATTTATCGATTTTGCAATAGTAAAGGTCAAGTTTCTTCAAGCCAAGAAGAATTGATGTAGCTAAATCACCTAAATAAACTTATTTTAGAAATAAGCTTTCGGTTGGGTTATGTATGTGTTAGGCCTTTGATCTAATGTGCTTTCATCCTAATGGGCCAATTTAATGAGCCTATAACATGGGTAGAATCTAGTGTTAGGACTTTTATGTGGGCTTAACTGATACCGAATGATCCATTGGGCCCAAACAATTATAGACCCACTCTGATTAGGAAACTCTTAGCCCAATTCATTGTGGGAATGAATTAGGGTTTTAGGGATTCTATTATAAATAGAAGCTAATGGTCCCTGCAGTCGTCACTTTCCTTCATGGTTTTGGAGGCACAGACTCCCCTCACAGGAGTAGTGCATAGTGTCCAAGGGTGAAAGGCTGCAGAAGATCTTATTGCAAAGGGACTCCACTGTGTAGTTCTTGTTCGTTATGCACAAGGAACTCCCCATCTAATGTTGAAGGAGTTGTTTTACGCACAACAGGTATGTTTGTTGTTCTATTGCTTTATTCATCGTATTCTTGTTTCTCTCTGTGTATTCCTCCATTAGGGTTTCGGATTCAACCCAAGAACTTATTCTAACAAGTGGTATCAGAGCCAACCACATAGAACAAGGATCGATATAGATATTTGTATTTTTGAATCATTACTTTGAATATTTATGATGTTGCGACTGATCGATACCCATTTTAATTCAACTTCGAATGTATTGGGTTTTCTCCAACATCTTATATTATTTAATTAATAAAAAAAAAAAAAAAAATAGACCAGCCTAATGTCGATCTAAATCTTTCCCGCGGGCAATCAAGTTATTTCTGTCCAAGTTAAAGCACTGGCATCGGTATCGTATGTATAAAATCTGAAATCTGCACAACATTGACCGTTTATGGCAATTTTTGGCCTTTTGATCATTTGAGGAAAATCTCTGGTGGTATCTTGTTCACCGGAGGATCAGGCGTCGACAAAACCATGGTTTGGCCGCCATGAGCTGTGAATATTCTCTGAAAACCGTAGAAATCAGAAGGGGATTTGAGCGTTTTTCAATGTCGTGTTCGGTCATTCAATCGCCGCACTAAGATCTACATGCGTTGTTCTTCCCTCACTCATAACAATTTTTCATTTGCCAAGGGGTCTTGTTGCCATCAGTGGCTAGGTTCAGCCATATCTTGCGGCGTTTTGAACTGAATCGTTGAAGACCGAGGTTCTTTGTTTATGTGATTTGGGGAAGGAGAGGGAATATCCTTCTCTAGATTCTTCATACCTTTTATTATAATTCTTTTTTTTAATAAATAAATAGCAAGTAGGAATCTAAAGGATTTGGATTCGTTTTAATTTTTGAGTGGGAAAAGTTTTGGCCCTTTTTTGGGGTTATTTGCTGTCTTATGACAGTTGTATTAAAAAAAAAAAAATCTTTTAGGAACCCCTTGTCTTCGTACCATGGATTTAGTTCTAGGTATCAATATTGGTATCAATCTTTGTCGGTATTGATTCGATTCGGATTGATATCAAAGAGGATTGGTGCGTATCAGTCACTTTTATCTCTTGCTTTACAGAAAAATTAAGTTTTTGTTTTTTACTGTTTTACCCCTAAAATGATACGAGTAATTAATCTAAATCAGTTTCGTTCGATACCTATGATATGTTCGATATGATACTGATACTTGAAACCATGCTTCATACTAAGGTTTAAAAAATGGGACTAGTATTTGATTCGGATATCGGATTTTTGGAATTGGACTAAGTTTGGATTTGTTTTCTATTGGAATTTTGAAATTAAAATTTTAATTTAAAAATGTAAATGGTGTAAAGACCATCATAATGGTAGGACCCCCCACATGTACTCATGCTATGTAATGATCATCTCATACTGATTGTGCATTAAAAAAAAAAAAAAAAATATATATATATATATATATACAGTGTTAAATAGGGTTCTTAATGGTGCATTGAACCTAATTAATTACGGTTTCTGGCAACATATTTCAAATCGTCCGTATGGGTTTGTACGGACAAATTTTTGGGTACGATTTTTTGTGTTTGATTCGTTTTTCGTGCTCTTTAATTTGATATATTATATGACTATGTTTGGTGATCATGGGGACCCAGTTTGTGAAAATTTTGCATGTGTATTTTTTTTACATATTCTATTAAATTAGTGAATTTGATCAAAACCTTGGTGTATCATGGCTTGAATATTAGAAGTAAAATGTAGTTGTGGTATGGTATAAGACCCTAATTTTATTGCAATTGTTTTAATTGACTATGCTTGTATGCTGTGTAATGAACCTAGTCCACAAATTTATGCTACCAAGTATGGTTGCAAGCTATTGTAGTGGAATGGATGGAATCCACCAAAGTGGTAAAATCCAAAGTTACTGCAATGGATTTGTAACTCAAAGGTTTTATCTAATTTTCAAGGATAAAAAAAATTATTGACAGGAAACTAGGTAATGCTCGCCCAAATGTGACATTATCAAAGATAAGCATAAATGCAAGTGTATTATGTAGGCACATTTTAACCTAGAAGTTTTTATTCACCCAAAGGTGATAGTAATTTTCGAAGTTGAAGAGCTCCCGTAGTCATTGCAGTTTTTGAGTGGACCAGTGCATTCCAAACTTAAATGTTAGGAATGTAGTTGCGATTGACACTCTGGTTATGGTTAATGGTTAGCATTGTAATATTGTTTTAATTTTATTGATATTACATGCTTAGGATATGTACATGCCTTGATTGTATGTTGGATTAGTCATTTTCCTTGTAATAAACCATTAAACTATATGTCTATAAAAGTGGCTTGAGGATATAGAGGTCTACATGTGCCTCAAAGACCTCGTTTTCTATACTAGAAAATCCAAACCAAAAGTATAGTATTATGCTTTTAAAGCAAAGAATTTTACCCTAAAAGGTATTGGACAATTGATCAATAGCAATATGGTGGATGAGTGTTACATGGCTATGACTATAGGTTATAGGTTTATTTCATGTGTTATTTTTGCACTTTAATTGGAGTAATTCGGATTGGTTGGATTGGATTAGTATCGATTTTGATCAATCCAATACCAAGTTCTTAGACACTGCTATTGATTTTGAAAACTTGCTTATGAACATTAATTGATTAAAACGTGTGGTTTTCTTTAGTTTTAGGTCAATGTGAACAAGTTTTGGTCTATTTTATATATAAATGAATTTGTGTTTTCCGATAAATGGATTAATTTATGATTGGTTGAACCAAATGGGAGGATAGAATTATGGACCTTAAGCTGTTTTATGTGGCTTGACTAGTGGGAGGATGTTACTAGTAGATCCTTAATGGATGGGACTTAATAAAGAGGAATCTATCATTCTGCTGAGGCCAAACGAAGCCTTGATTACTTGGCATAATATACCATTACTTACTTAGTGGAAGGTCAGTATACTAGGTTACCAGCGGGAGGATAAATTCGATATACAAGTTTACTAGTGGGAGGATAAATTCGGTGTACTATATTGCTTTAAATGCAAAAGGACTATTTTGGAACCCATTTTTTTTGTTTAAGAACTATTTTAAGTTTTTTTTCTTATTTGGTTTGTTATTACAATGATATTGAAAAATTATTTATGACTGAAATATATAGTAAATTCATATTCATGTCATTTTGTGTTTGTATGTTTGCTTGAAACATCCTATGATGGATAAATATGTTAGAATTAAACTAGGTGTAATCTTCCGCACATGTTATGTTGCACAGTACATTTCTAGGAAGCTATGAAAGGATTGAGTGGAATCCACCAAAGTGGCACATCCTATTCTTTCATAGTTTTTCCAAATGCAGCAAAGTTGGTGACATTTGCCCAAAGGTGACGTCACCCAAGTTAAAGAAATATATGTATGGAAAGGACTATAACCTAAAGGTTCTTAAGCCCATAAGTGACAAAAGTAATTGTATTTTCATAGTAAATTTGGATTTATAAGAGGACCAATGCATTTTTAACCCAAAGGATAAGAATGTAGTTACAGTTGTAACTCTTGTGTAGTTTATCTGCTAGATATACATATTAAATTTTCTAGTCCAATTACTTGGTGTGTATATGTTTCATACCTAAGATTTGTTTAGGGTTATTTGATCTGGTTTCATCTCTCAGGGGACCCATACTAGTTGTTGCTGATCAAAGCACAATTGAAGGGAAATAGGAACAACTTTGCTTCCCTATTAAGTTCTATAATGATTTTAGAATAATTTTGTCCTAAATCCTGTTCTCTGAATTATTTATATACATTTATGCTTCATTTGTCCATGGTTGTGTAAGAAACATATTAAAGCATATACTTTTGTACATATATTTATCCCCAATGTGGAAAACATGACAGGAATGAGTGAAACCCACTAAAGTGGTACATTCAATTCAATTGTGCGTTTCCCAAGGTAAATGTGACATTTTTCAAATGTGATGTCACCCAAGTTTATGGAAAAAGTGTTTAAGAGCCATATTTTTTGACATTGGTGTTACTGAGGTTTTTTATATGCCTGGTTAGTGGGAGTTTCATGATCTCATTTAACCAAAGATATCATGGTGGAGACAGCCAAAGTTTAAAGACGGTAAAAGTCAAAGTTTAAAGACGGTAAAAGTCAAAGTTTAAAGGTGGTGCCTGCTAAGGTTTGTTGGTAGTGCTTAGCCAAAGTAATTGACAGTAAGTCAATGCAATTGGCGGTATTTAGCCAAAGTTTATTGTAATAGGTAGTATTTAGCCAAAGTTATTGGTAAAGGCGGTATTTAGCCAAAGTTTGTGATTTATAGCAGTATTTAGCCTAAATCCAAGGAAGTGGTGGTTTACCACAGGCGGTTTGCCAAAGTTTGTGATTTATGGTGGTATTTAACCTAAATCTATGGTAGTAGTGATTAACAACAGACAGTATGCCAAAGAAAGATATTAATTCAAGAAAATGGCGGTTTGCCTAAATTTTGATTAATATCAAAGTTTACTATGAGGTTTTCAAGGTAAGCTGATCTTTAGATCAGGAAAGGACCTATAAGGAAAGATACATTTCATGTGATCAAAGGTATGATATCAGTTCCTTATATATATGTTTCTAGGCGATTTGGATTGATAGTTTTCTCTTGTTTGTAACATTAGATAGTTATATGCTGTATATTGAGGTGTATTTTCTACTATTGTTCAACAATGGAAATTATTGATTGGATCAAAGTTTGTTTGAGTGGTGTTCAACCTTGGGATTATTTGGCCAGGTGTCAATGGAAAGACATCAATATCAGTGTAGCCCAAGTGGGAGATTGTTAGGACTTTTATGTGGGCTTAACTGATACCGATTGATCCATTAAAGTATCTTGAAGATCAAACTCACATTCTAGACTACATCCTTATTATCAAAGAGTTACCTGAATTTTTCTACGGCTTGAAGAGGGGAATCTGCACCATGCTATAATTACACTCTACAAAATTCGAGGAAATTTTTTTTCTAAGAGAGGGCGAATTGTTGCAGATAAGTTACTTAATGGCGTATTTTATTGCAAATAAGCCTTAGGTTGGATTATGTATGTGTTGGGCCTTTGATCCCATAGATTTTCTTTGTAATGGGCCATTTTCATGGGCCTAAAACATGGGTAGAAAGTAGGAAAACGGGATTTAATTCAGTACTTTAGTTAGAGTCCTGTTTTGAATCTATTTCTTTTGTTATTTCAGTTTTCTAGCCAATTTAGGTTTCCCAGTTAGTTAGGGATTGGGTTAGGCCTTTCTTTTTTAGTGTTTGAGTCAGTTTTGGGCCTTCTATATAAGTTTGCAAGGGGCTACAACATTGAACACGAATTTGATTGAATGAAAAAAAGAAGCTTTGTGCTAAAAAACTGTGAGAGGCAGCGTTGTGAGAGACAGCTTAGGTGAGATGCCCTAGGGAATAGCGAGATACTCGACCCAACCTATTCCTTTACCTTCATTCTTCCCTTCATTCTCAATTTTCTGTTTTATTCATTCTATCGGTCCCTGAATTTGATTTTTACTGAATTTAGTAAAGATCCTGCCTTGGATTGGATCACTTGTGACCCAATCTTACATGAAACCACCTATCAGATTACACAGTTGAATAAGAATTTATTTGTGAAAGTATGTGAGCTTTGAGCTCTTGTCCCCTACCCCACTCTTTTCTCTCTTCTTTTTCTCCAAGTTACTATTCACAGTCCCGGAACAGCCCTTTATCTCTTTTTCTTTTTCCATCGTAGACTGCTGAAATCAACAAATTAGCAAGCCTTTTCAACATCATATCATTTTATCAGGAAAAATAGTTAAGATCCGAGCCTGTGGAGCTGTCAATCTGATTATTGATTCCTAATTTTAGATCTAGGGCCTCTGGCTGCATCATCACTACAAATAATTACGTTTCCACTGCCACCTACCAATTAATTTCTTCGTTGCAAATGAGACGAACAATGTCATCTATAACCATGGTGCCATCACCATGACTGATGCTGCCTAGTATAATCATGCGCCTATACCACTATTTTGGGATTGCAGTAGCATATGTTATTGTTATGATTTCTTTCGAGAGAAAGGAAAATATTTATATTGGCACTGGAGTTTATATGGGTACTTAGTTTACTTTAAATATTTCAGAAAAAGAAATGTGGCCAAATTCTTTTTCTGAAATATTTAAAGAAAACTAAGTGTGTCTAGTTCCCGGATATTGGGGTCTTGTTTATTTCGTGCTACTACTTAGCTTATGTATTTATTATCTTAGATTACTTAGTGTACCACAGACTAGTTTCATTTACCACCTTCAAGAGTTATGGAGAAATTATTTTTTCGTGTCTGTCCATCTCAACACCGCAGCCAAATAGATCCTATGCTTAATACATTTTGTTACTTCAAAACTGGCTGGGCAGCCTTGTGATGCATTATGAGCAACTTACCTTCAAATTCACATAATTCTCATCTAGGGTTCAACTCTGATTGAAGATGCATTTCCAATGATACAGGCCTAGGTAATGAAACTTCCAACAAGAATTCCAATAACAGACATTCCTCCCCCCCCCCCCCCCCCTTCCTTCTTAAAAAGTAAAAAAACCAAATCAAAAAGACACAACAGTTAGTTTAGGATATATTTCCTGTTTCTTCTTCTTAAATTGTGTGTGAGAGTGTTTAATTCTGTTCGGGATACCCCATTAACTTGCATGAAATAGCCAAGGCAATTTCAAAGATTAACTGAAGTCCTTATTGTGTTTAGCTTGCACTGATTGTCTGTGAACGGAGTTGCACATTTGAAATCATTTTCTGGTATCATCTCTTGCACTGATTATCTGTGAATGGAGTCACAAATTTCAAATCATTTTCTTGGTCATCATCTACACTTTTGCACTGATTGCCTTGAATGGAGTCACAAATTTTAAATAATTTTCTTGGTTATCATCTACACTCTTCCACTGATTGTCTTGAGTGGAGCCACATAATTTAAATCATTTTCTTGGTTATCTATGTCAGACATTAAATATAATGCTTATGAATCATCCTTGTCTTATTCCCCTTGTCATGCATATCTGTAGGATGGTGGAAATGGAGGTACAAACTGGAGCTGTTGCCAAGAGAGCACACAGTGTAGATGGGGGTCTAACCACAACCATGCAATCAGAGGCTGCTGACCCCATTGTAGAGCTGTTGATAAAGGAGATGCCGGAACTCTCCTTCATGCTTGAGAAAAACCTTACGATCTCCCAAAAGGATGGTTTTGATTAATCTTTGTGATATTAAACCCATTTGTTTCGTTTTGAGCATTTCTGATATCAGGTTAATTCTCCCTCTTATGTTGTAAAGCCAATATTTTCCAGAACTTATGTTGCCTCATGTTTTAATGGAGACAAAATTTAAATCCTCCCCTAATATGTTGTTAAATACTATTGTCCGCATTTATTGGCCATACAAAAGTCAACATGACGAGGGTAGGATTAAGGTCCATTCCATTTAGGTCATGACTTGGTTTCCATGAGTATCGCTTCTGAGGCCATCAGAGCTTCCTATTATTGGATGCTTCTGACAGCCCCAATTGTCATTTAGTGAAAATATTTATTTATTGGATGTGAGAATGCTACCCTCTGCTGGTGTAGGTATACACCAGCGCTTGGACCAATAGGAGGGTGTGGTAGCATCTTCAGCATGGGGGCAACTTGATCTTTTTGCACCTACTGTGTCTAGGCATAGACACATGCTAGCAGGGGTAGCATTCTCTCTTCAATTTTTTTTTTTTGTTGGGTATTTGTTGGAAATATCGGTAGTACCCATATATGGAGTTTTGAACAAAGTTATCTATTTATATTTATTTTATCAAAAGAAAATAAAATTCATTAAGAAAATAAATAGCTAAGTACATCAATGTCCAGGTTACTTAGATCAAGGTGAGACTGTTAACAACCTTACGTGCTAAGTTACGCATAAGTAGGACTGTAGAACTACATCATTTGTAGGTCTGGGTCAAAAAAATTGGTATAGACAAAAAACTATATCCAAAAGAAGAGGGGACTGCATTGTAAGGTCACAAGGTGGTGTACAACCAATGGAAGAATTTAATCCATTAGAAAGGGTAAATTTGATTATACGAGGGAACTCTTGGGATCTAGCTCCACTCTCTACCCATATTTCTTTACATATTACCCATGATTTGGGTAGGATTATCCCTTCAGCCCAGGGGGGTAAGTGGGAGTGGTCTCTAACAATGAACAGAGCATTCTCTACCCGATCTAGAGCCAACTTTCTACAATCCAAGTCTGATGCTCCGACATTGAGACTCATGCTTGATCAATGGTGGAAATTTTTATGGAAATTAAAAATTCATCCTAAATTCAGCATGTTCCTTTGGCGAATTATTAATAACGGAATACCAATCAAGAAACGTCTGGGTAACTGGCTGAATCTACCCACTACTTGCTCATTTTGCAACCAGCATCCTGAATCACTGGGCCATCTCTTCTTACATTGTAATTTCACATCACATATTTGGATGGCTAGACCCTTGGGTCTCCGTTTACAGAGCCTAACTAACCTCTCTTTTGTGCAGGTGGTAAGGTATTTTTTTTTTTATCCATAACCAACTCTCTCCCTCTCTGTGATCTTGGTTATTTAACATTTTTGCAATTATTATATATTTCATTTGGAAACATAGAAATGATGTTGTTTTGTCTCACAAGCAACCAAATCTTCTTATCATATTGAAAAACATTCAAAACTAGATTGATGCACTTGATCACTATAATGGTTTACTGAACAAATCTGATCTCTTGCATACAAATGATCCACCAAGCTTGATTCCAAGAACTACTCTTCCTTTTTTTACCTGTATAGTTTTAGTTTGCATTGGAACCTCTAATCTTTTGCAGTCAGAGCCAGGATGGACCTTTGGGATCCTCTCAGACGGTGAGTTTAGGATTCTGGAGTTAGGAAGTACCAAAACTGATGAACACGACGTAGTGGAAGCAGAAGCATTCTACAAGGTCTATTGAAGGTAAGATGGAAAATTGGGATGTAGCGGAAGTATGGTTCTCCAACAAGAAGCTAATCAACCTCATACCTTATCCAACCAAAGGTGCTTGGCCACTACTTTATTTTGCTGCATTTTGTAAAATATATGAACTCTCTCGGTCCATCACTTTTGTGTACAAAGATAGATCTAACACAGCTATTGCAGCTCTTCAGGGGACTAGTTCGACTCATGCTACTGCACAAGCAAATCAGTCTGTAGATAATGTAACCTCTTTTATACAATATAAGTTTTTCTTAAAAAAAAAGGTCACAAGGTGGTGCTACTGTTAGAAAGTATGTGATCTAACTCTTCTAAATTACTCCAAATTTCTCCAATAGTTCAACCATCATCTTATGCCCGTTTTAACCCATAGAGAAGGTCCCATGTGAGAGCTTTAAAAGGTTTTTCCTATCATATAATTAATTATCAATGAGGCACATCTTCCTTTGTCGAAAATACAAGTAGCCCAACCAGATCTATTATTAGTAGCATTGGTTGCACCTGCACGAACAAGAATTGGTGAGGTTAGAACAAGGAAACATGTTGCAACAGGAACATAGGTTGATAGTAGTGATCAACCCATTGCTTGATGGTGTAGATGACAGAGTAGGGGTTAGGTTTTGCCTAGGCAAACCTGATTTTATTTCTCTGTGTCGATAAATAGTAACATGTCATGATAAAGAAAGTAAAAAAAATTATTCAGATTATTATCAGGTATAGTATCAGAACTAAAGAGATACATTATAAGATCCTTAAAAGAGGAGGCGGATAAATTTTCAGCTCTTAAACCCAATGGGTCGGCTCAGATTCTCTTGAAAAATTCACAAGAAAGGAAAGTGTAACACCCTGAAATTAAAAGCAGCTAAGCTCAGTGTCATGATGAGGACATTAGTCCAGGCTATCTAGTTTACCAGAGGAGGCATCGTAGAAGCCCATCTAGCTTGGGCTCTATTTGGTTGGATGGATGAGGATCAGCATTGGACACACCTTGGAGAGTCATGTTGATGAGGACATTAGTCCAGGCTATCTAGTTTACCAGAGGAGGCATCGTAGAAGCCCATCTAGCTTGGGCTCTATTTGGCTGGATGGATGAGGATCAGCATTGGACACACCTTGGAGAGTCATGTAAGGACTCGTTGACTGATTACTTGGACATCTAGTTGTACATGGGCCCCACTTGAGCACTCAACACATGAAGGGATTGCTAGTTTATGATTTCCCTTTTTTTTTTAAGGAAAATAAATTTGTTTTTTTCTTTTAATTACTTGAGTAGGACTCTTTATTTCCTTAAAGGCATTGGACTAGATTAGGACTCTTTATTTATTTGCTAAACTATTCCTTTTGCTTTTATTATATAATTGAATTGTAAGGCCTACAACCAAGTTTAGTGAATGAAAATAGAAAGCAGTTTTTTGTGCGCAATAATTTCTCCCCCCCCCCATTGTGAGTCTCTTCTCTCCCTCATCATGGATGGCTTTTCTTCCACTTCTTCTCTCTCGGCAGTAAGGTAATCTCTCTCCTTCTCTCTTCCTCTACTTCAACACTTCTTCTTGTTATTTTTTCCCCCAATCCCTGAATGTTCCTTGCTGCTACTGCAGCAACATAAACCCTTCTTTTACCTGCTAAATCCTTTTTGTTTGCTGCTACTTATCCCTTTGTTGAATCTCTGCATAAGAATATTACTGGTACTGCTACTGCTAGGTTAGTAACTGCTACTGCTAGAATCTTGATATGCATGTACCCCATTGGCAATTTACTGCTACATGTTCCCACTCTATAGTGCCTAATTGAAATATGTTGGGTTGATGCTGATGCTAAGGATTTTATTGCTTATTGCTACTGTAATTTCCTGGTTTTAAATTTGCAAATAACTCATGTATGTTGTTGTTTTCCTTTACTTCCAGCCCATACCTGAGTTTAACCTACGTTAGTGTTGCTAAACTAGTCAACCTATATAGGGACTATAATTCCTAGGATTCTCCCTACATCAATTCTGGTATCAAAGCATGGTTGTGATGATTAGGTGGTTGCTCGTTTTGTCCCTATGTCTTCCTTAGTCAGGTCCAATCTCCATCATAACCTTTCTATAATCGATTATGAGTTGTGAGAGTGCTACCACAGGTTAAAAGACACCATCTTCCTCCTTAGTTTGGGTGGACCAAATAGCATAGGACACTACTCCCACCAAAAGCACATCCTTGAGAGGGACATCTCTAGTCTCAAGGTTGAAAGAGCCAACTACCTTTCTCAATTGGAGATTCTTAGTAGGCTTTGAAGCATAGCGTGGAAATAGTACCTTGACTGCCCCCCCCCTTTTTTATATCGACCTTAGTAGTAGAGCATATCAAGAAATTTCTGACCCCACCTAAGCAGTAGGTGAGGTTACTTCAATAGAACGAAGAAACCTTAAGAATCTTCCAAGCTAACTAAACTGAGTTGGTTGCTAGTAGAGCTGAACGGGAAGCATAGGCTACTAATCTCCAGACCATTACCACTAGACTTGCTGCCATTAAGACAAACGTCCCAAACTCAGACGAACAACAAGACCACAATGCACTAGGCACTGGACCTAGGATAGGAGTTCTTAACCCCGAGGTGGAGAACTATGACAACCACATCGATGGTTATGGTAGGATAGGGGATAACTTCCTAGGCACCAAACATGGTAGAGGTTGGGGTAGAGGTCGCGAACAACCTGGTCCAAGGCACTGCACCCCCTATGGGGATGATGATGGTTTTGAATAGTATGATAGGGGTTATGATGTTAGGTACATGATCAAGGTAGATTCCCCTTCCTATGATGGTAAAATCGATGCTAGATCCCTCTTAGACTAGATTAAACAGATGGATCGGTACATTGATTTCTATGATATGCTTGAAGAAGTCCGCTTCAGATTCGCTAAATTCAAGCTTATCGGAGTTACCCAGGACTTCTGGACAGACCTAGAACACTAAGAGATCAGTCTAGGACTTGAGCCAATGACAATATGGGTGGAGATGCAAGAGAGGCTCAAAGGGAGTTCTTGCCTATTGCCTATAGGCTACAATTGTTGAATGACATGAACACCTTGAAGCAAGGGAAACTGACTGCGACTGAGTACATAAGCAAGTTCAATGAACTGAAAATTAGAAGCTGTATTTGTGTGGATGTTGAGTAAATACTTTCAAGGTTCCTTACCGGGATCAACTTCGAAATCCAACCACATATGGCACCCCACGTAGTGTGAGATGTTCCACAAGCCTTCTGGATAGCTCTCAAAATAGAATCCTCCATGAGGACTTATCCTTAGAAGAAGAGCTTCCAGGCTGGGGAGTCCCACTTTCGAAAACCCCTCCAAGGTTCATTAGGATTCCCAAAACCACCTGCTGTACCCCAAACATCAATTCGATAACGAGGGAAAGGAAATATTGGGAGAAGCACCCAAGAGGAGTGGTCAACAACAGTGTTCAAGTGTCAAGGGTATGGTCACTTCTCCAGGGAATGCCCCAACAAAAATCTTTATGTGGGGGAGCAAAACCCTAAAGATGATGACCAAGAGGGCTTTCAAGACAATAAATGTGAGGACCATAGGCTAGATGAGACCATATATGATGTGGAGGTCGAGGAGGTTGGTAACCTCAAGCTCAGTATTGTGCGATGCATGGTCTCACAAGCTAAGAACAATGAAGATTTGTGACGAACCAACATCTTTATTACTTATATATGTCATTAGTGCAAGAACTACCACTTGCCATTGATAGCGGAAGTTCCATGAATGTGGTCACCAAAAGCATTGTTGCTCGAATGTGCCTCAAGTCAGAACCCCATCCGAAACCCTATAAGGTTGCCTCGGTAGATTAGTCTACTATTCTCGTTAATTTGAGGTGTCTAGTCCATTTCCACTTTGCTTCTATGAGGACTGAGTGTGATGCTATGTTTTAGAGATGGATGTTGCTCACATCATCCTAGGAAGGCCATGGTAATATAACTGAGATGTTACACTTGTGCCCTAACCTGGTATGATTTAGACTTTTGTGATAGATCTCGGATCGAAGATACGGAGTACCAACGGGTTTTGACTTGTGATAGTTCATTGCAAGAAGGGAAGGGATGACCCTAATTGCTCTTGCATTTCATGCCAGGCCAACTCGAGGGGATTCAGATCTTTCAACCCCAAGCGGTAAGTAACCCGACACCTCCTTACTAGAGTCTCAGAACATACCAAAATTGTCAGAGGGCCATACACACAATCTAGGGCAACCACCTATGGAATGACCAAGGGGGAACAACAGGCTGTCAAGGCACATTTCTTTGACCACTAGAAACAAGCCCACCGAAAATAGCCTGGGATGAATCCGGTGGCCTACAGGCTACGTTTCGATGCCTATAGGTCCCAACACCCACATCGTGAGCAGCCCCGGATGACCCCACACACTCTCCACACCTTTCCTCATGCTTGTATTCCATATGAGTTTAAGGAGGTAGGCCCACGTGTCCCGAATAACAGAATAACCTACTTAGACCGGATAGGGAACAACCAAATAGGCCCTATAGATATGAATTGCTATAAATAGGAGAGGTGAGTTCATTTCTCACCTCTCAATTGTCCAAAACGTGGGAGAGGGAAAGAAGAGGAGAGAAAGGAAGAGAAGGAGGGAGAGGAGAGGAGAAGAGAGGAGGAGCTCACCTTAGCTCCCGACTTCGCAACTTCTTGCCGGAGGTAGGTGCCACCGTCCCATACAACCTTCTTTCTTCATTTTAACCTAGTATAGTTGAGCAAGGAGGTGAACCATGACCCCGAAACCTCTCGAAGCTCAGGTGAGTGTCATTTCACTCCCTCGGTGTGATTGCCAAGCTCAAACCAAGTTGGGTGAGCTCTGGCAACACTTGTGATCAATTGCCTAGTTAGGATTTTGATATTTCAATCGTTGTATCTCCCAAATGGCTCAGTGGAATCGGGATTTATTTAACTTGAAATGAAGGCGGGAAGACCCTCTAAAAACTCCATGGATCAAATCCTGACAATCGGGCCCGAGCCAGAAAGCTCCAAATCCTTGGGCTCATTTCTGGGAACCCACCAGAAACTACCTAGGCAGAATCCAATGGCCTATTTTTGGTGGAGTCCAGGCTCTTAGGAAGCCTCTGCCAAGGTCATCGGAAATAGGTATGATGTTTCAGGTGGATTTCAGCCCTGTTTTCGATGACCCTCTGAACTGTCAAGATTGACAGTGCTATACCCTTGGGGGCAGACCTTATGGGTTACCCTCCGGTGTTTCTGACACCCATTAATGCCCGATTACTCTTATACCTAAGACAGAGATAAGCACGTACAATGAGGTCGATCGTGAGTTGATACCGGTTGATACACTCAGAACTCGATCCAACCCAAGTTACAACCAAGGTGAGGGATGGTTGACTTTATTTTGTGGAATGTTTAATATGTAGATATTGCTCACATTGTGTTGGGAATTTTAATTGATTATTATATTGTTAACATGAGATTATGTTGATAATTGTGAACATGCTATTCATGTGATTCATTATGTTATAGAATGTGGATATCGGATATGTGAAGTTGAGGTGTGTGACGGGATCTAGTGTGGCCAAGGTGGTTTCGGTACCATGATCATCATGTGGATGTTGCATTCACACATTGATTATGTACATTAGATTAGATATAGTCATGAAATGCACTTTGTGGCCGATGGTGATTCCTGTATCTTGCATCCGGGGCTGTACATGGAAATGGATATGCTTTGTGGTCGATGGTGATTCCAGTATTACATAGCCCATACTCAACTACTTGGATGTTAGATAGCTATATAGTTATGGGCTACACTTTGTTGCTGATGGTGATTCTGGTATTGTGTACCTCGGTACTATTCGTGGAAATGGACATGCTTTGCGGTCGATGGTGATTTCGATATCATGTAGTCCGTACTAACTGTATCATTATGAAAGGCATGTAGAATATTTGTGATTAGGTGACATTCCCTATACTACGTCCCCTTGCCAAATGGGGGTAAGGTATTAGATAACCAAATGGTGGTATGTTTGATGAACCTTTTCGGAATGCCACACCCATGGTACGATGTGATTGTTGTCAGAGGTAGAAAATAGTTTGGTGTGGCCGATGGTGATTTCGATGATGTGACTACCAGGAGGGAGTTATCAAGGGTTTGCTGGGTGACCGATAGTTGTGGGACAGACAGGCTCCTAATCACGACTAACCAATGTGGGAGTTTTGGGACCAAGGATATAGCCTAATATGTCATAGTAGCATTTACTAGACTTAGTTGTATGTTAGGTGGTTTAATAATAAAATGGATTGTATCATTTGCATTATGGACTATGTCTTTATTTCTATACTCATGGCATCATGAATTATTATATGTATGTGGTTGGTTGTGCTTGATTGTGCATGAACCCCACCCCTCACTAAACTAGTTGGAGCTCACCCCTCAGATTTTTTTTTAGACGATGATACAGGTACGTGGTGCCTTTATGTTGTGACTTTATCTCCTCTAGGCCCAAGTATGGAGTGACTGATTGGTGGATACCAGAGGTTGAAGAGCACGAACAGGACTGTGCATGCGACACCTATGCTTATGCGACACCTTGAGTGGTTGAGTGTCCTTTTGTTTTTCTGATACCGAATTGTGAATGGTATCCTTTTTGGGCTTATTAATTATAAGTCTTGGATATTTGTAAATGAATAACTCGGTTATGGATATACACATTAGATGATTCCCCCCTTTAAGTTATGATTCCACTATGATATATTCTGATTCTATTGTAAATTATCTGGTTCGGTGTGTGAGATTGTGAATGTTAAGGTACTACTATTAGAGATCTTGGTAGAGGTGTAAGATGGGTAAGCGTCTTACTCACACCGTTGGTATTCCTAAGTATTACTGGGAGTGGGGTGCGATACTGGATGTCACCAATTATAAGAAGTCCAACACTTATGTCTTTGAATTTAAAGAGAAGAAGATTAGACTGACCCTTAGTGCTAGCCCCTAGAGAAGGAAAGGTCCCAGAGCACAAGGGAAGTACCTCTAAACAAACACCTCCAAAAAACTGAACATCTTAAGTCAACAATAGTTTGAAGGAGAGTGTCGAGAGTTAGGGGTTATTTATGCTCTAGTTGCCATACAGAATAATACCGTTATGTCAAGCAAATTTATTGAGGCTCATAGAGAATTACAACCCTTGTTAAGGAAGTTTGAGAGGCTCTTCCCTGAGGAACTACCTGAGGAGCTACCACCTATGTATGACATCAAATACCCCATTGACCTAGTTTCAGGATCCTCTCTACCAAACTTACCCTATTTCCGTATGAATCCCAAAGAATGCTGAATTTAAATGGCAAGTGGATGAATTGATGTAAAAGGGATTCATTAGGAAGAGCCTTAGCCCATGTGTGGTACCTGCCTTGCTCACACCAAAGAAGGATGGCACTTAGCAGATGTGTGTTGATAGTAGAGCCCTCAATAAGATCACTGTTAAGTATAGGTTCCCTATCCCTAGGCTTGATGATATGTTGGATATGATGGCCAACTTATCAATCTTTTCAAAGATTGATCTTAAAAGCACATCACCAGATTCGGGTTAAGCCCAGAGATGAGTGGAAGATAACTTTCAAAATAAAGGATAGACTTTTCAAATGGTTAGTCATGCCTTTTGACTTGTCTAATGCACTTAGCACCTTAATTAGGATAATGATCAGGTGTTACAACCATTCATTGGTGAGTTTTTAGTTGTCTACTTTGATGATATCCTCATCTACAGTAAGACTCTGTCTTTCCACTTGGATCATTTGCAACAAATTTTTCAGGTGCTTCTGTAGGAAAAAATTTATGCCAACCTCAAGAAATGCACCTTCATAAGTGACCAAGTCATCTTCTTAGGGTTTGTCGTGTCAGCATAAGGAGTATTTTCTGATCTTGAGAAAGTAAGAGCAATTGTGGATTGGCTAGAACCGACTCTTGTTCATGAAGTGCGGAGTTTTTATGGCTTAGCTACTTTCTATAGAAGGTTCATTTATTTGTTTAGTTCTATTATGTTTTCTATCATGGATTGCATGAAAAAGAAGGAGTTTTAATGGACTAAAAGTACTATAAAGGCCTTTACTGAAATTAAGAAGTTAATGACGGAGGCCCCCCGTCCTACATCTCCCAGACTTTTCTAAGGTCTTTGAAGTAAATTATGATAAATTTGGTATTAGGATAGGTGGTGTCTTAGGACAAGAAGGGCATCCTGCCGCTTACTTTAGTGAGAAGCTTAATGATGCTAGGCAACGATATTCCGCATATGATAAGGAATTCTACGCAGTTGTCCAACCCTTATGCTATTGGCAACATTACTTTCTACCGTAAGAATTCATGCTATTCTCTAATCACTAGGCTCTGAGGTACTTGAGTGCCTAAAAGAAGTTAAACTAGAGACATGCTAAGTGGGTCGAATTCCTCCAAGAGTACACTTTTGTATTCAAACATCGACCTGGTGTTGAAAATACCTCACCAGATGCATTAAGATGGGTGAATATGTTCCTCAGTCACACAAATGCAAGAAGTTGGGTCAATGTACTACTCTAGACCATGAGCATAGAAGTTGTACGATTCGAGCGAGTCAAGGACTAGTATCCCACCTATCCTGATTTTAGTGAGTTGTTCACTTCTTGGAGTGGAGATAATCCTGTTATTCGTTCAGATTATTTGCTGAGAGATGGCTTCTTTTTAAAAGAACCAAGTTGTGCATTCCCAGGACCTCACTTTGAGAGTTCCTGATCTGGGAATTACATGCTGGGGCAGTCATCGGCCACTTCAGTTGGGACAAGACTATCACTCTGGTTGAGGATCGATTCTTTTCGCCAGCCTAAAGAGGGATGTTGCTAGAGTTGTGAGTCAGTGTAAGACATGCTAAACTACTAAAAAATAGAAATAAAACATTGGCTCGTACACTCCCCTTTTTGTACCTCATGCCCCATGGTAAGACCTTAGCATGGATCTTGTGCTCGGTCTACCAAAAACCTCGAGGGTTCATGATTCTATCTATATGGTTGTGGACTGCTTCACAAAAATGGCACACTTCATTCAATGTTCCAAAACCTCTGATGCATCAATAGTGGCCAAAGTTTTTTTTAATGAGGTTGTCAAGTATTATGGGCTACCCCTAACATGGTGTTTGACAGAGATGTTAAGTTCACCAGTCACTTTTGAAGGACCCTATGGTGGATGATACAGTACTAAAATTTGTTTCTCCTCTACTTTCCACCCTCAAAATGATGGTTAAATTGAGGTTGTCAATAGGAGTCTAGGGAACTTATTACCTTGTCTCATAGGAGAGTACCTCACCAGTTGGGATCGAGTTTTTACCTAAGCCAAGTTCGCAAATAACAGTTCTAAGAATTGATCCATTGGTCTGCCACCCTTTGAGATCTATTTAGGGTACCAACCCCGAACACCCATAGATCTTATCTTTGTTGTGTCTAGATCTAGAACATCCCCATCAACCGAATCCTTTGCATAACATATACATGATTTACATACAGATATAAGACGATGGACAACATTGAATAATAATTAATATAAGTCCAGGGCAGATGTGCATCGGTGACTGTAAGAATTTCAAGAGGGCAATATGGTGATGGTTAGAATCAAAAGCATTTAGTAGGAAGACCGGTTGAACCAGGTAGATTGGGTGCCTAACACCTTCCCAACTCTACAACCTGACATGTATCCTAAATCTCTGGACCAGACCAACTTTTAGGCCCTTTTCTCAGGAATCGGGCCCACCCCCGGGTCCTAGGCCCATAGGTGGTGACTCCATATCCTTTTGTATGATCCCAATCCCTAGTATTGAACCATCATCAAATCCCCGTCTCAATGATGACCTTTATACTCTTATGAAATAGGCCTCCACATATCTCCGAGCGGTGATATGGCTACGGCACCCATAGGTAAGCACACAAGACACACCCCTCCCCAAGAAAGAGAAAGAGAGGAGAGAGGTCTGAATGCATTAAAGTCTTTTTTCCCCCTCCAAAGGGGAAGAAGAGAATTCTTTGGCCGTTACCCTCACAATGGCAACTCCACTAGGGATATGTCAAGCTTCCGACATTAGATGCTACCTCTAAATGTAAGAACATTTTCCACCACATATGTTTGAAAATATGTTTGGGTAACCCCATGTTTGTAATTGTACTTGCTAACCGCATCATGCATTGTGCTTGAAGTGAAATAATTTGGCAAGGGACTCCTTGTCATGCCTGCACCCTCGGGGAGGTCAGTGCATGTGATAGAGAGTACTCTGAGAGCAAATGGTAGTCGCTTCCTGTACAAGGGTGTGGGGTATTGTTAAACAGTGAGGATGTTCGTATTTTTGCCAGCACCCTCGGGGAGGTCCGCACACTTAATGACATTTTGAGATCGAATAATGATATTCCCGTATTACACTTTTGTACACAATCACTCACGGTTCCACCACCCTGTAGACACCCAATTTTGTCACCCTCCTCCAGCTATGATGAAATGCGGATCTTGGACACGATTTAAGACTTCCAATCAACAGAGATGACAATAGACTAAGAAAAACCCAAAAACATTCCCCACCTATCTGAAAACCCTAGAAACCCCTGCATGGGAGAGAAGAGGGTCCAAATTTAAATTTTTATATATGAAGACATCTAGTCAAGGTGACCGTACAGATGGATAGTGCTAAGAAATACAATTCTGATGATATATGGCACGTCACAATCGGAGTGTCGGATCTCCCGTAATCGTCCCCAAAAAATTACATTTTCTTTTACGTATGTCGTGCACACTGGCAAGCCTGCTAGAAACAGGGAAGCATTCCCTACCTACATACCCCAGCTTCATCCCCTACCTAAAAACCCTGGAAACCCCCGTACGGGAGAGAAGAGGGTCTAAATTTGACATTTTATATATGAAGGAATCTAGTTAAGATGACCGTATGGATGGATGGTACCCAAAAATATGATTCTAACGATATATGGAATGTCAAAATTGGACCATCGGATTTTCCATAATCATCACAAGAAAATTCTATGATCGCATACACTGTGTGTGCTGGCCAGCAGGCCAGCCCGCACGCATGCTACGTGCTGGCTGCTGCCCAGCCAACATGCATACACCCTTATTAGCCATGCCCACACCCCTACTAGCCATGCCCTCGACCATAGGCATGCTGCCCTGTGCCCTATGTGCCACACACCCATGCTACTACCTGCACACCCTTGTGCCTAGCTTGTGCCCACCCTATGCATATTTCCCGCACACCTTGTGCACACTACCCCCATAACCCGTGCAGTTGTGCCAGCCATGCCCTTGCACTTCAACCTAACCTTGTGTGCAACCGCCAATGGCCGGGATTGGTGTTCCACTGGCCAAACGGGTGAAGAGATTTCCTATCCACCCATTTTGGTAAAAAAACCCCTTTTCTAAAAATTTCTCTCTCCTCACATTTTACCAAAAACCCCTTTTTACCCATTCTCTCTCCTCTCTGTTGGCCTAAAAATTCTATAAATACCCCTCCTTTAGATTTTACACATAGACAGATAGACAAAGACCAAGATCAGAACCCCACCCTTAGGAAGTGAAGCTCTGCCCTCTGTCCTCCTCCCCTCCCCCTTTGAGTTTCTTCGGGTCTTCGGAGCAATCTTCGTCAAGATCTGAAATTTTATTCGGATCTTCGAAGTGTTCTTTGGGACTTTGAAGATCTTCAATCTAAATTTGTAGTTCAATACATTTTTTTCCAAAAATAGCATGTTTTTATCCTCCCCCCTTTTGAGTGTTCTTGATCTTTACTAGAAACATAAATCCCTCCCCCCTTAAGGTTCTTTAGGTCTACAAAGAGATCTTTGTCAAGATCTAAAGTTCTGCTCAGATCTTCAAAGTGTTCTTTGGAGCTTTGGAGATCTTCAATCTATTTTTAGGTCAATCCGTTTCTTTTTCAAAAATAACCTTCCCTAGTCGAAGCTCTGTGAGTGCCCTTGGAATTTTTTCCAGAAATAGCCATTCCCAGCAGAAGCTCTATCGAAGTGCCAGCTTAGCCTATCCCTCTCATAGCCTATCCCTAGCGGAAGCTCTGTCAAAGTGCCACCTCATCCGGAGAACAGAAATAGCCTTCCCTAGCCAAAGCCCTATCCAAATCCAGATCTAAAAATATCCTTCCCAAGCTGAAGCCCTATCCGAATCCAAATTCGGAAATAACCTTCCCTAGCCGAAGCCCTGTCTAATTCCAAATCTGGAAATAGCCTTCCCTGGCTGAAGCTCTGCCCGAATCCAAATCCAAATCCAAATCCGAAAGTGACCATTCCTAGCCGAAACTCTACTCGAATATCATCACCATTAACATCTCTCGAGAAAGAAAGTTGGAAGTCAAGACCATCTTCCCCTGAGCCAGGAGAATCCAAAAGACAGTCCAAGTCGATACTCATTAGGGGCCCACCCCTCTTGACCCGAAACAAGGGTTAAGTTCAGGTAGAATTTCTCAACCGAATCATCATCATGTAACTTTATGTAGACCTTGTTTTAGTGTACATAGTTGTTTAAATTAAGTTAATGTATATATGTGTGATAACTTAGCCATGCATGTAGAATAGTAATAATTATAGATAATGTTCATTCTTAAGCATCTAGTAGGAAGACTGGTTGAACCAGGTAGATTGGGTGCCTAACACCTTCCCACTTCTACAACCTGACACTTACCCTAAATCTCTAGACCAGACCAATTATCGGGCCCTCTACTCAAGAATCGGGCCCACCCTAGGGTCCTTGGCCCATAACCCTAGGTGGTGACCCCAAATCCCAATTTATATGATCCCGATCCCCATATTGGACCTTCATCAAACGCCCATCTCAAATGATGAATTTTACACCCTTACAAAATAGACCCCCATATATCTTTGAGCGGCGATATGGTAGTGCGGAGCCCACAGGGTAAGCACACATGACATACCCCTCCCTCACATGAAAGAGAAGGAGAGGAGAGAGGACGAAATTGATGCAAGTCCTTTTTGCCCCACCAATGGGAAGAGAGATCTTCCATTTCTGGTCGCTACCCTCACAGTGGTGACTCCACTAGGGATAAATGTCAAGCTTCCGGTGCTAGATGCTGCCTTTAAATGCAGGAACATTTTCCACCACATTTGTTTAAAAACATGTTTGGATAACCCCATGTTTGTAATTGTATTTGCTAACCGCATCATGCATTGTGCTCGAAGTGAAATCATTTGGCGAGGGACTCCCTGTCATGCCCGCACCCTCGGGGAGGTCAGCGAATGTACAACTTGTAGAACTTGTTTTCAATCTTGAAAAGGAATGTTCCTACATTATATTCCTGTCATAAAGAATTACATTCCTAAGTGGGCTTTGGATAGAAGGTGTCCCTCCTCCTTAAGAAAAATGTCTAAATACGTGACTCAGGGGCAATTCTGACAGAGTCATGTAAAGTCCCGACAAAATCAGGTGGAAGGACACCTAGTGGAAAAAAGAGCAAGGAAAGCATGACTTTATTACATGGAATGTCTTATGGGAATATTCTCGATAAGCCATTTGTATGAATCTCCTACTTATAAAATTGAGTGGACTAAGGGCATCAAACCCTATCCACTCCTTATCATTAAGCATACTAACTTTGGATGGATCATTGGTTGTTAATCTAGTGAAAGTGTGAACAAGGGGTTGGGAATTCAAGAATCCTAAAATAAGCCACTTTTGGTTCAGGCACAATTCCACACCTCAAGTATTCTCAGCGGTCCTTTTGGACACGTTAGTGTAATCAGTTGACTCGCCTAAGTCTAGTGTTACCTCCATCGTCTTTTCAAGATTGTCTACTACCAAGTGATTACAGCCTAGTTAGTATGGATCCACCCGACTCTAAATCACCCGAACAGACATTGGTCCATCCCATGGAGAACTTACAGATAGAAATGGCTGAAGTCAAGATAGGGATAGCTCAGATATTGCATGCAATCCAGAACCCTCCCAGAGCTGATCTTGGGGCTGAGCCTGCATCGGCTACAAGAGATTTGGAATAGAATGGAGCTATGGTCATCGCAAAAACTCTTGTCGAGTTGACTCAGGAGAACCAGAGTAAGTTAGGCCAACCGACCAGAGAGGATCTTCACCTAGCCATCCAAATGGTTAACAAGGGGCCTATTCCAGGGTCCCTCCTCCTAGGGTAGTGATTGAAGATGAAGAAGAGGAATTTGCGATGCACGTTCGAATGGAACCTCCAGAAACGGAGAGAGAAAAGAAAGTTAGGGAGCAATTAAAAAAATTAGAAATATGCTCCGAGCAGGGAAAAGTTTAGAAAGCCAAACACTGGTTTCAAATGAAATGAGTTTCTTTTCAGGGGCAAGGATTCCTGAGAAATTCAAGTGGTAGATCGACAAGTTTGATGGGTCAGAAGACCCCAAAGTCCATCTCAAAGTCTTCCTCCGCATCGCCAAGTTGTGGCAACTTACAGATAACCAGATGGGGCAAGCCTTCATGTTAACCTTATCAGGACCAGCATTAAGGTGGCTCACCTAGTTAGAGTCATCCCAAACTCAAAATTGGACAATGGTGGTGGAAGCCTTCAACAAGCAGTACTCATACAATACCGAGATGGATGTGAAACGTTGGGAGCTTGAGACATTGAGACTGTAGCCTAGAGAATGATTCATCGCCTTCTTGATGAGGTATAGGGATAAGGCCACCAAAATGGTAGATCGGCCTTCAGAAGTAGAGCAAGTGGAGATGTTGATAGAGAACTTGTCAAAGCCTTATTATGGTGTCCTCTATTTTCAACATTTACAAACTTTTGATGCCCTAATAGCCACTGGCGTACTTGTGGAAAACAAAATCCTAAGAGAAGCTCAGTATCAAGGTTCCTCCCAAGATGTAAGGAAGAACACCCGAGTCGAACATGGAAAGGGTTTGAAAACTAATGTGGTGAGTGCAGTTCAGCAGTCAGCCTACCAGCCACTTCTTCACAACCATTTGTAATACAAGTAGATGCACCTGCTCAGAAGTTCCCTCGTCCAAGAAGGTAGTTTTTTTATTTGGGAATTCCCGTGACAATAGTATATGAGAAGTTAATGAAACAAGGATTGCTAGGGACAATGGCTCCAAGAGTGATCAGCAACCCTCCTCCAGCCTGGTATAGGGATCATGAATATTGTGCTTACCACACTCAGAAGGGGCATAACACTAAAAGATGCTTGGGTTTGCAATATGTAATTTAGGACTTGGTAGACAATGAAACCATTGAGGTCAAGGTGAAGCAACCTCCCAATGTCAATACCAATCCACTTCCTGGTCATGTGAACAATCTGGATGAAGAAGCCACAGAGAGTGATCCCAATTAAATTATTGTACCCAGAGCTCGGAAGAATCACATGAATGCCTACGCTTATAGGAAAATCATGAATCAAAGGGCCAGAGCCATGAGGACCCCCAAAAGAAGAGAATCATCAGAAGAAGAATCAAAAGATTGGACTCCCACCGTTCATCCTTCCTCATTAACAGAAGAATCCACCGTACCTTTTACCAACCTCCACCATACCTCCCACCTTCACCATATTATCATCCTCCACAATATCATCAACCTTCCCCCCACCATCAAGGAGAAGGAATTTCCTCATCCTATCACCCCCAATCTTCATATCCTACCTCTCACATTACATCATCTTCATATCATCCCTCATCACCCTCATACCAATCCCATTCTCAAGGTTCGGTATATAACCTAATAGAAGGATGGACGGACAGGTATGATTGGAAGGATATGCTTGCACTACCAGACTTCCCAAAGATGACTTCATCAATAGGGTCAGTAATTGCATTAGGGGAGGACCAGGAGGGTGATCCCACTTCTCTAATTCAGTCTACTATATCTTCAGAGGACAATATAGAGGTAATTGAAGAGATTATAGATAATATTTTTAGAGCAGTAACCGCATTGACCATAGGGGAACAGATCAAATAGCACACCTCCCTACTTCACATAGGGAGTGACATAGAAGATGATGAATTAGGTCTGATCCAACTTCGAGCCAGTGATGTCAAGTCTAACCCTGGGGAAATCTTTTGGTCCATACGCTCTGAATACTACAAACGTTTGGAGGTAAGAGAATTTGATGGTCAAGAGGAAACTAATGGAGAATCAAGTGAGGAGGAAATCAGTGAAGAAGAAGATGTTGACAACGATGATGAGGACGAGAATAAGGATGAGAAAGATGGAGATGACTCTGATTCTCAAGAGGATGATGAGTATCCAGACTAGAATGACTACCAAGGGCCTTGGTACAATGATAATGATGATGAGTTAGAATATTACTCACCAGATCACCAAACATGTTTCTCAGTCTATGCTATCGATGGTGATGACCTAATAATTGATCCAACGGGTGGCATTCAATCTTCCCTTTTATGGGAGGAGATGATTCTACATCAGATTTAGAAAATGATGAGAAATTTGGAGAGCTAACATAGGTTTATATGGATGAATGGGACTCCGCACTAGAAATGGAGGAAAAGCTATGCAAAGTGTACTCAAGCACATTGAGGATGCAGGAAAGAGTAGAAGAAATTGACAACATGCTAGGTGAAGTAACTATCGTTGATCGTTACTACCGTGAGCAGCTGAATGATTTGGAGGGAATAGGGCTAGATGACACATTTACAGAGGCAGTAGATGCTGCATTCCAACAACTTTCTAATGCAATCAAAAATTTATGAGCCAGGGCTATGGACATTTATGGAGGACCTCGACTCCCCATCCCAAGCAGGGAAGGAGAATCAGAAGAAGAGGATGATCCCATGGTAGGTATAATCACCATAACAAATAGCAATGATGAAGATTGTTATCCCATAGAGATTATTGTAAAGAAACCTGTCAACGTGATGGAAACTAGAAGTGGAAGAGACTATAAGGGCAAGGTTCTAGCAGTGGAACAGTCAAGGACTGGTGAGGCTGAAACCAACAGCTTAAAGAAAGAACCAGAGAATGTAGTCTTGGCTCAACTCAAGAAGTCCCAAGCTAATATCTCAATTTAGGGATTGTTGATGGGCCCCCCCACATTGTGAAGCAGTTTTGAAGTCTCTTACTAATTTATAGGTGCCAATTGAGATAAATCCTGCACATAATGCACATATAGTAGGGGCAACATATGCAGTACAATCCTTAATTTTCTCAGATTAAGAGTTTCCCAAAGGAGTTTAGCACAATCGAGCTATCCACATCATGGTAGAATGTCTTGACAAGATGGTTCCCCAAGTTCTTGTTGACAATGGGTCTACTTTAAATGTGCTACCTTTTAAGACCGGCAAAGAGTATTGGCATCAACCTAGAAGAAATGAGGCCGACTTCTCAAACCATATGGCCTTATGACAATACCAAGAGGAAAATCCAATCCTTGGCATCCTTACCCTTTCCATAAAGATTTGACTGGTGAAGTTTGATATTGATTTTCAAGTCATTGATATACCAGCAACTTTTAACATGCTCTTAGCAAGGCCTTGGTTACATCATCCGAAGGCAGTGTCCTGTAGTCTCCATAAAAAAATGAAGTTCATTCATGAAGGAAATGTGATCATGGTAGCCAGAGATCCCGAGGTGGTTAACACCTTAGCCAATATTGAAAATAGAGAAGAACAAGACCAGGAAGTTCAACTAAGTGGTTTTGAATTAGATACAACTTGTGTAGCCATTGCCAAAGAAGTTCAAAGGAGGAAATCCCGATTAACCATGAAGCCATTTGGAATCTGCCGGTGAATCAGATGATGAAGAATGTGCAATATTTTCTTGGCATGGGGCTAGGGAAATATCATCAAGGAGTTCCAAAGTAGCCTAGTTTGGCAGTGAACAAATGAAAGAATGGTCTTGGGTACACTCCTCCGACCACTAAGGGACAGAAAGTGCTAAGGATGACTAGGAAGATCTCCGTCCCTTACTACCCTACTCTCAATAGGTACTTTGTAAAAGAAGGAGAGGATTTCCCTTTCTGTGATAATGTGGAGGCATGGTTTGATAAAACTACCGCAAAGATGCAACTAGGATTTGAAGTATTTTTCCAAGACAAGTTCGACTGGGTGACTCATGAAGTGGAACAACAATAAATGCTAGTCAAAGAAAGTGATCAAGATAGTTGCATCACTAGGATAGCAGAAATTACACTGATTAAGATTGGGTTTTCCTCTGGTAACCCTACAACATTCATCTGAGTAAGGGAGGCACCAAATCCTCGAGTCTTCTTGAAAAGAGAATGGGAAAAGAAGATAAGGCTCACTTGGAATCTACCATTTCCCAGTGATTTGAAAAGCTACATTTGCTCCCTCCTATAAGCTACATTTGCTCCCTCCTCAGCCTTTCAGAGGAAGAAGTGCGTATGCAAAGCAAAGAAGAGCACAAAGAATGATGGTTTGCATGTACTGTGCCCGAATCAACTATAACGGGAAGGTCCGTGAAGGTGGTCAAAGATGTGACTGAGGCATCGGGATGGCATCCCTCAACAAGCTTGAAAGGATGGACTTTATAGAAAGAGGATTGAGCAGTCTCCACCAATCCTCACCCCTTTAAAAATTCAATTTTCGAGAGCACGAGGTTGATCAACTGGTATCTGTGAAGAAAAAGGCACCTATCCAGAAGAGCCACTGCACCATTAAAGAAATAGCAGCAACATTTTTAGAAAGAGAAGCAAGCCCTTTGCCACACCTCCTCATCCATCGAGCCACCGAACCACTCCTGAACTAGACAAGCATTGCAGAAAACTTCAAGTTTACTCATGCTAATGAGTAAACCATCCTTAATACCCCTGGAAAAAGCATCAAGCCAGTTATCAAGTCTGTAGTCGAGTCGGTTGTTTATGATTTCGTGTTGGCCTCCCCTCTCGAGGAGAGTCCAAAGTCCTTGTATGTCAAGTCTTTTACTTCTTCTTTCATGAATGAAATTCTTGATTCCGAGTATGACTTGCCTCTTTTTCTGATGATCTTAATAAATATCAAGAATCAATAAAACAATGCAAACCAAAGAAAGCCCAACCCATCCGTGAGGATACTCGGGTTATTAATCTAGGAACCAACCAATGCCTTTGAGAAGTAAAAATTGGCACTATCCTTGATAGCGAAGAAACAGAACAAATTATTAGTCTTCTGAAGGAATTCACTGAGGTCATTGGTCTTATGAGGATATGCCTGGTATTAACCCCAACATCATGCAACATTGATTGCCGACTTACCTTAGGGCAAAGCTGATAAAGCAGAAGATTCGAAGAATGCATCTAGACTGGAGCAAAAAAATCAGAGAAGAGGTTGTGAAATAGTGGAATGCAGGGTTTCTACAAGTGATGAAATACCCTTAATGGTTGGCTAATATAGTACCAGTACCAAAGAAAGATGGCAAGGTATGAATGTGCATGGACTTCCGAGATCTTAACAAAGTAAGCCCTAAAGATGACTTCCTATTAGCTCACATTGACATATTGGTGGACAACACAGTAGGGCATGCCTTGTTATCACTTATGGATGGATTCTCGGGATACAACCAAATAAGCATGCACCCAGAGGATCGAGAGAAGACAGCCTTCACGACTCCATGGGGAACCTATTGTTACAAGGTAGTGCCTTTTGGACTAAAGAACTCCGGGGAAACTTATCAGAGAGCAGCCACTGCCACATTGCATGACATAATGAACAAAGATGTGGAAGTCTATGTGGATGACATAATAATAAAGTCAAAAGATCGGCGGGGGCATATTCCTATGCTAAGGCGATTCTTTGAAAGAATTAAGAAGTATCAACTAAAGTTGAATCCTCAAAAGTGTGTATTCGGGGCAATAGTAGGAAATTGTTAGGTTTCTTGGTGAGTGAAAGAGGCATTGAATTAGACCCTATCAAGATCAAAGCAATTCAGGAAATGCCCACACCTCAAACTGAGAAGCAAATTATGAGGATTTTTGGGTCACATCTAGTATATTAGCAGATTTATAGCTCAGTTGACTACAATCTGTGAACCAATTTTCAAGCTGTTGAAGAAGGATTAGCCCATGGAATGGAATAACCAATGCTAACAAGCTTTTGACAAAATCAAAGGTACCTCATGAACCCACTAGTATTGACACCACTTCTCTTGTACTTCTCAGTGGGAGAATATTCTATGGGCCCTTTGCTAGCACAAAAAGAGACGAACTTTCTGGAACATGAGACACAGTACACATCTTTAGAAAGAACTTGTGCAGCATTGATTTGGGCAACAAAAATGTTACGATACTACATGGTTTCCTATCCGATGCACTTGATCTCAAGGATGGATACCATCAAATACCTCTTCGAGAAACTAGCCCTAACAGGAAAGATGGCCCATTGGTTGCTTTTGCTATCAGAGTTTGATATCACCAATGTTACTCAGAAATCTATCAAGGGGTAGGCTATAGCCGATCATTTGGCTGCCCACCCTATAGAAGATGGAAGATCCTTGGATGATGCCTTTCCCGATGAAGGAATCATAGCAATAGAGAAAGAAGACATTGTTAATGAATAGCAATTGTTCTTTGATGGAGTAACCAATCAAAAGGGATGTGGTGTGAGAATATTGCTTGTCACTCCTGATGGCCTTTATTTACCTTCATCATTCCGCCTTGATTTCCCCTATACCAACAATATTTTCAAATATAAAGCTTCTGCTTTAGGGCTCGAAACTGCTTTGACTATTAGAGTAAAAAGGATCAAAGTTTACGGTGATTCATCCATTGTCATCTATCAGACGCAAGGAAAATGGAAGACCAAAGATGAAAAGTTGAAGTAATATCAAGAACATCTAGAAGAGGTGGTTGAATACTTTGAAAATATCTCGTTCAAATACTTCCAGAGAGATAACAACAGGTTTGTTGATGCCCTTGCAACCTTGGCCTCCATGGTAGAATGCAACCCTATAGCTAGAGTCTTACCATTTTTGGTAGAATAAAGAAGCAAACCCATCTATCAGAATTTGGTGAAATCTCTCACTACAGATGGTCGGTCTTGGTTTGCTTACATAGTGGATTTCATTAGGGAAAGAAAGTATCCAGGAGAAGCAATTGACAAAGAAAAGAAATTTCTAAGGAGATATGCCACCCAATTTATTCTTCAAAAAGATTTGTTATATAAGAGATCCTATGACAGAATACAGTTGTTGTCTATGAATGAGGAGCAAGCCACAACCATCATGGAGGAAATTCATCAAGGCCTTTGTGGACCTCATATGAAGCAAGATGCTAGCTAGGAAATCCTCCAGCTAGGATATTACTGGAACATATAGAAGCAGATTGTGTGGACTTTGTCAGGAAATGCCACAAATGTCAGATATTTGCTAACATTATACATATCCTGCCAACAGAGCTGCATTTGCTCAGTTCACCTTGGCCATTCTCCACTTGGGGCATCGATGTCATTGGAAAGATCAACCCCAAAGCATCCAATGGCCATGAGTTCATCTTGGTAGCCATTGATTATTTCACCAAGTGGGTAGAAGCTCAGTCATATACGGTCCTCACATCTGATAAGGTAGCCAAATTCATTCAAGAAAATATCATTTCTCGATATGGAGTACTGTAAGAATTGATATTAGATTAGGGATCCCATTTTTGGGGCAAGATTGATAAAATTTGCATAAAGTTCAGTATCAGAAGGCATTGCTCTACCACTTACAGGCCACAAACCAATGGGGCAGTAGAAGTAGCCAATAAAAACATCAAAGTCATCTTGCAAAAAATGGCAAAAACACACAAGGATTGGGCTAATAAGTTACCCCTTGCATTATGGGCAACCCCTTTCTCTTTGGTATATGGGGTTGAGGCAGTTCTACCCTTGGAGATTCTGGTACCATCCCTAAGGGTGCTTCTTGATAGTTAACTACCTGAAGGAGAGTGGGTGAAGGCCAGATATGGTGAGCTCAATTTTCTTGATGAAAGGCATATGAAGGCCATGGATAATCTGAAGAAATATCAACTAAGAATGGCCAGGGCCTTTAACAAGAATGTGAAGTCCCGCCACATAAAGGAGACTGAACTTGTTCTTTGAGAACAAAGAGCCCCAATTCATGACCCAAGAGGGAAATTCATACTCAACTAGAGTGGCCCATTCACTGTCAAAGAGGTTCTAATAGGCAAAGCTATGAAACTCATAGACCACAACAGCGAAGAAATGCCCAGACTAGTCAACATCAGTCTGAAAGGGTGAACCACCTAAACTACATCAGACCTGATTCCTTTCGAGGGATACATAGGCAACTTGATATGTGCAAGTGTGGTCTCAACCATCTAAAGGTAATAAATTGGTTCCTCGATTAATAATCAACGTATCTTTAAAGATTATCATAGTTTGTGTCCCTCAAGAATCACCATTTGGCATGCAAGGCCATTAGGAAATCTTCATTCACTTATGGTCTGTCAAACTCTTATCCAGGATTCCATCCCCTAGAAGAAAATCCCCACCTGGCACTAGTTTATCAAGGCTGGTTTACTTCCCATCCTTGATTAGTAAAATAAAAAAATAAAAAAGAGCTTTATGCAACAGTGGTAAGGCTTGTTTGAGTCATTAGCTAATGAGTAATGCTTTGATAAATCATCATATCTCTTTTGTTTGTGATGGTTTTAGGAAAAGTCATGAGCTCGTTGGATGAGACACTGAGGAAATGGACCTTGGACATGAACATGAGGGCACCAGGATTGTTGGAATCTATGAATATGTCATTTCTTAGTCAGATCGGGTGTTTAAAATTACATCACCAATTACTCCGGCAGGTGCCTCAACATTGGGATGCCAATCTGTATGTATTTCGGTTTGGATTAGTAGAGATCTGCCAAACTCTCAAAGAATTCTGAGTTTGTATGTTATCTCCACCCAAAGGCAAGTTATTCCAACCATCTTTGAAGAAAGATTATTCAGAGGAAATCCAGGACTTCTTCGGATGGAAAGAAGAGGAAATGAAGCAATTCGTCAGGTATGGGATGATTGACATTCTAAAGGTGGCCCAGATCTTTGCCCAACATTTACCAAGTGGAAGAATCCATCAATAGAGATCACAGGATGCTTATTTACTTTGCATAATAGCTCGCTATGTTCTCCAAACTCCTGGGCATGGTGTACCGCCCATTCTGGTTGAGGTGGTAATATAGTTGAAGAAAGGAGGCGACATCATCCCTACGGTTCTTGTAGAAACACTCAAGGGATTTAATGACATGAGCCATGGCCATAGATTCGGACTAGATCATTATCACGGGAGTCCTGCTATTTTTCAAATTTGGCTCCTCAAGAAACTGAAGTTAACTAAGCCATTAAAAGAAGGCCTAGAATTCAACCATATCACTGATTGGGAGTACCTGCAAGAAAGGACTATGCCAAATATTATATGGAGGTGCCCTGGGAGGCCACTAGAATATTTTCTGATGAATACCCCTGACTACAATTACATCAGGTTGATGAGATTGACTCACACATCCTTTTATTTGCTTACGTACATCGGCCAACAATATAGGCTCGAGGTGATGGACCCAAAAGAGTTGGTGAACTTTCACCCACCTTAAGAGTTGTCTCCCACCTTATTACTTACCTATCCTGTCTATGGTAGGAAAATTGTTTCCCTTTCCATGTAATTCACTTGGTAAGAGAATGATGAAGTATTTAGATTTTTGTGTTATCCCAATTACTCTAATTACGACTTGAGTTGTGGAGTTGATTATGCCTAAACATTGCAAACCACAAACAAAAACAAAAGGAAAAGTTTCTCTTTATGTCAAAGATAGATTTTTATTCATAAGATGCCAAAATAAAAGGGGGGGGGGGAGAAGAAAAATACATGTGTTTATACTTGCAGGAACTACAGGAACAGATCCCTAAGGAGTAAGGTCATTATCATCTGAACCACACTCTGAATCACCCCATGGAGTACCGGGGAACCCATGGATGCTAGTCTAGTTTTCTCTAGCCTCTGTGTCTTATCCTGAATCAATACATTTTGCTGTGCAATTTTCTGCTCGTAGGAACTAACTTGGCTCTCCAAGGCAACAATCCTTCCATCTTAAGGAATATAGAAAAGGATCAAGAAGAAGAATAAGGAAAGAAGAAGGGCAAAAAGAAAGAGAAAGTAGGAAATACCTTGGCAACAGTCATCTCGCACAGGCCATAATGCATCCTCCTAATCTCATAATAGACCTCCAGAGACACCTGAGAGAGAGAGCATATCAGCCAAAGGAGGTCAAGAGTCAATTGAAGGATGATCAAATACTCACATAGTCATAAGGAATGGGCAGCCCAGGGGAAGCATCTACATCTATTCTCTACTCTAAAAGATGAGGGAGACTAGGGTTGGCCACGTTGGGATAGCACCAAGCAGGAAAGCCATGGAAGGTGAAGTTGGCTACTCTGAGAGACCCACCCGCACTAGTCAAAGGTCTGGCTTGTGAAGGATCAATAGCACTAACATGCGACTGAACAGTAGAAGGGTCTACACGCCATGTTCTCCCCTGAAAGAACATTAGTTAAGATCAAAACAAAAAAAAGAAGTTGGAGCATGAATGAAATATTCAAGAAAGAGCAACATGCCATTGGACCATCAGGACCAAGAGGGGTGCATATTGTCTCCTCCTCCAAGAAGGCTCTATAGTCCCCATCCCGGTCGAAAAATGATTCATCCCATACTCCATCGGCCAAACTCTCAATCTCGTCTGCAAGGAGGATCTCTGGGCAATGGACGATGGGTGGAGGAAGACAGGGAGAAAGATGTGACTGGAGATCAGACCACTAGGGCATGATTCTCTCTCCCAAGTACCAGACATGGCCCTATATGCCTCGGAACAGGACCCAGTTCTCAAATAAGCATCTGGCCATTACAATTTCATCAGAGTCTGGAAATATGAGAGACTGGAACAGCCTCCAAGTGACTTGCAAATCCAAGGAAAAGTAAGTACAGCATAGGACAAAAGGAAGTTTAGTGTCAAATATGGCATACCTCATTAAGACCGTTCACAAGAGAACGAGTAGTGGTCCCCAGAGGATGGCATCGAGCCCTAAGCACTTGATTCTCTCCCCACCTTATAGCTATGAGGAAGAAAAATTCCTGAGGATCCCTCAGTTTGGGAGCTATAATCGCCAGGTGCTCAAAGCACCAAGGCTATTTTAAAAGATCAAAATAAGGAAATGCAATCCAAATGAATGAAAGGGAATAGGTACAAGGATGAAAATTACCTAGAGGATGTAGCTTGCTCCCTTGAGACCTCAATCTCCATATGACAATAGGTCTAGGGTCCACAAGAGGTATGCATAGGCGGCCCCACCCCAGTCCCAGGAATCTATCTCCTGAAGATCTCAAAAGAAGAACACCATGCGAATGTCTACTCCCCCTCGGAGGTCACTAAAAAGACACTGACCCACAACAAACAATAAGAAAGAAAAGGCCACTTAGGCCATGTTGCCAGGGTTTACCCATTGGCCAGTTCTCCACCATTGTGCACTAATATCCCCAAGACGGATATGAGTCTGATCAACCGCAATGGTAAGATTTTTCAGGTCCGCAAACTCCCTAGTTGGCGGAGTCTGGGGAAGGGTCATGGGCCTTCCCCCAAATGGAACGCCTGTCAAGGCATAAAAGCATAGAGGCATGATGGTAATCTCACCAATAGGAAGATGAAATGAGTGAGTACTCGATCACCAGCGTTCCATTAAGGCCCCTCCCAATGCCAGATTGAATTTTTGGTTTTCTATATGGGCTAACCGGTGCAGGCATGATGAATCAACGGTCTCCTTCACTCTACGAGGGAGTATCTTGTACCATGACCAAACCATGTTGAGATGGCCATACAGGGCGAAGGTAGGTGGTTCCCTCCCTTCATGCTAATGTAAATAAACAATATATATATATATATATATATAAAACAACATAAAAAAAAAAAAGAAGAGAGAAGAAGAAAACAAAACAAAAGGTAAAAGATGATCAAAATAATGAATGAAATGTAAAGACTTACCTAAGAACAGCATATGGAGTTGCAAATATGGTTCCGAGTGTTGTGGGGAGTTTGTCCAGAGTACCAATTGGCCAGGCCCTTGTCCCTTTGAGAAGAATTACTACAACCCTCTTACTGGATTTCTGCAGAAGTCTTTCTCTTTTTTTTTTAGCCATATTTTCCAAAATCACAAAAAACCCCAAGAAGTTTTCCAATTTGTACAAGCTCACAATAATGTCAAATTCTCCAAATGACTCTTTCCTCAAGAACTATGAAGATCTTCAAGAGAAAGATGAAGAACTTCAAGGAAAACATGAAGATCTTCGAAAAAAATTTGAAAAAACCTGGGAAGACGCAAATTGGTTTGGATCTTCAAGAAGATTTCAAAAACCCAAACTCACTCACTCACTAATCGTTCCCCACTTAGAAAAGTTAGAATGAGGAATAAAAAAAGGAGGGGGGGGAGACCATTTTATGGGTAAAAAAATTCATTTTCCCAAAAAAAAATTTTTTTTTAGAGTTCAAATCAAGGCTCAAAATTAAAGTTCAAATTCTAAGATTCTAAATCAAGGACCAAATTGCATTGACCCCGCCCCAGGTGGCCTAATTGCATTGACCTGGCCCCAAGTGGCCCAATCTCATTTACCCTGCCCTAGGTGGCCCAATCTAATTGAACAAAACCTAGGTGACCCAAGTTTATTAACCCAACCCCAGGTGGCCCAATTGCATTTACCCTACCCTAGGTGGTCCAATATCTTTGTATTAGCTCCAAGTGACCCGATCTCATAGACCAAACTCCTTGACCTGGCACATGTGAAGCCTAGTTAAGAAAAATCCAAGAATCAAATGTGTTTGCCTGTTACAAGATTGGAAAAGCAGCGAATTCCTCCTTTGTAAGCATCGGTCCCAGATAGTCCAGATTGATTCAAATGACCCAGTCTGGAGACCAACTCCCCTAAACTGGCACATGTGAAGCCCAGCCAAGGAAAAGTCAAAAATCAAAGTACTAACATCTTTTGCAGAATTGGAAGAGCAGCGAATTCCTTTTCTACAATCAGCAGCCCAGGTAAGTCCTAAAACTCTAAAGTAGTTGAGAGATATTATCAGTTGCATTTTTCAACTCCGTCATTAATGAGAAAAATGATGGCAGTACATGTTACAAGTGAAAAAATTTGGTCATTCTTTTCTTTACCCTTCGGCCATTGGCATAGGTTTACCCAATTTTGTCACCCTCCTTCGGCTATAATGAAATGTGGATCTTAGATGTGATTTCTGACTTTCGATCAATAGAGATGACGATGGACTAAGAAAACCCAAAAACATTCCCCACCTATCTGAAAACCCTGAAAACCCCCGTGTGGGAGAGAAAAGGGTCTAAATTTGAATTTTTATATACGAAGGAATCTAGACAAGATGACCATACAAATGGATAGTTCTCAGAAATATGATTCTGACGATATATGGCACGTCAAAATTGGACTCACGGATCTCCTGCAATTGTCCCTGAAAAATTATATTTTCCCGTACGTATACCGCACGCACTGGCAAGCCTGCTAGAAACATGAAAGCATTCCCTACCTACATACCCCAACTTCATCCCCTACCTAAAAATCCTAGAAACCCCCATGTGGGAGAGAAGAGGGTCTAAATTTGACTTTTTATATAAGAAGGAATCTGGTCAAGATGACTGTATGGATGGATAGTACCCAAAAATATGATTCCGATGATATATGGCACATCAAAATTGGACCGTTAAATTTTCCATAATCATCACTAGAAAATTCTATGAGCGTTAGCCCACACGCATGCTGCGTGGTGGCTATTACCCAGCCCACATGCTACACGCTATCTACTGCCTAAGCCATATGCTACGTGCTAGTTGCTGCCTAGCCCGTATGCTACTCACTGGCTGCTACCCAACCTGCACGCATGCGCCCCTGCCAGCCATGCCTGTGCCCCTACCAGCCATGTCAGTCGCCCTGCCAACCATGCTCGTGCCCTTACCAACATTGGCCGCACTCCTGGCAGCGATGCTCGTGCCCCCACCACCCTATATGCATGCGGCCCTCCTAGCCATGCCCGTGCCCCTGCCAGCTATGCTTGCGCCCATGTGCATGCTGCCTCACGTGCCATGTGCCGTACACCCATGTTACTACCTACACACCCTTGTGCCTAGCTTGTACCCACCTTGTGCACAATGCCCAATCACCCTGTGCACATTACTCGCACAACCCGTGTAGCCATGCTAGCCATGCCCCGTACACTTCAACCCGACCTTGAGTGCCGCCGCCAATGGCCAGATTGGTGTTCCACTGGCCCGATGGTTGAAGAGATTTCCTCCTCACCCACTTTGGTCTAAAACCTTTTCTAAAAATTTCTCTCTCCTCCCATTTTTACCGGAAATCCCTTTTCTAAAAATTTATCCTTCCTCCCATTTGACCAAAAACCCATTTTCTAAGATTTTCTTTTCCCTCCCATTTTACCAAAAACCCCTTTTTACCCATTCTCTCTCCTTGTTGACCAAAAAATCCTATAAATACCCCCCTTTACATTTTACACACAGATAGACAAACAAAGACCAAGATCAAAACCCCACCCTTAGGAAGTGTAGCTCTGCCCTCTCTCCTCCTCCCCTCCCCCTTTGAGTTTCTTTGGGTCTTCGGAGTGATCTTTGTCAAGATCTAAAATTTTGTTCGGATCTTCAAAGTGTTCTTCGGGACTTTGAAGATCTTTAATCCAAATTCATAGGTCAATCAATTTTTTTCTAAAAATAGCATGTTTTTAGCCTCCCCCTTTTGAGTGTTCTTGATCTTTACCAGAAATAGAAATCCCTCCCCCGTTGAGGTTCTTCAGGTCTACGAAGATATCTTTGTCAAGATCCAAAGTTCTGCTCGGATCTTCAAAGTGTTCTTTGGGGCTTTGGAGATCTTCAATCCATTTTTAGGTCAATCCCTTTCATTTTAAAAAATAGCCTTCCTTAGCCAATGCTCTGTCTGAGTGCCCTTGGAATCTTTTCCAGAAATAGCCATTCCCAGCAAAAGCTCTGCCGAAGTGCCACCTCATCCTAGCCCTCCCATAGCCTATCCCCAACAAAAACTCTATTGGAGTCCCACCTCATTTAAAGCCCAAAAATAACCTTCCCTAGCCGAAGCCCTATCCGAATCCAAATCCAGAAATAGCCTTCCCTAGCCAAAGCCCTGTCCAAATCCAAAATTCAAAAATAGCCTTACCTAGCCTAAGCTCTATCTAACTACCCTTGGAATCTTTTAAGAAATAGCCTTCCCTAGCCGAAGCCCTATCTGAATCCAAATCTAGTAATAGCCTTCCCTAGCTAAAGCTCTATCCGAATCCAAATCCGAAAGTAACCATTCCTAGCTTGAACTCTACCCGAATATCATCACAATCAAAATCTCTCAAGAAAGGAAGTTAGTGGTCAAGACCATCTTCCCCTGTGC
Organism: Macadamia integrifolia; assembly: GCF_013358625.1. Classification (NCBI taxonomy): domain Eukaryota; kingdom Viridiplantae; phylum Streptophyta; class Magnoliopsida; order Proteales; family Proteaceae; genus Macadamia; species Macadamia integrifolia. Next base: position 35,804,067 of record NC_056562.1, read on the forward strand.
CAGGAGAATCTAAAAGACAGTCTGAGCCGGTACTAATCAGGGGCCCACCACTCTTGACCCAAAACAAAGGTTAAGTTCAAGTACAGTTTCTCAACCGAATCGTTATCATGTAGACTTTATATAGACCTTGTTTTAGTGTACATAGTCATTTAAATTCAATCAATGTATATATGTGTGATAGTTTAGCCTTGTATGCGGAATAGTAATAATTATGAAAAATGTTCATTCTTAAGCATCTAGTAGGAAGACCGGTTGAATTGGGTAGATTGGGTGCCTAACACCTTCCCAATTCTAAAATTGACACTTACCCTAAATCTCTGGACCAGACCAATTATAGGGCCCTCTTCTCAGGAAACAAGCCCACCCTAGGGTCCTAGGCCTATAACCCTAAGTGCCGACTCCAAACCCCCATTTGCATGATCCCGTTCCCTGTATTGGACAATCATCAAACCCCCATCTCAAATGATAAATTTTACACTCTTACAAAATAGATCTCCACATATCTCCTAGCAACGATATGGCAGTACGAGGCCCACAGGGTAAGCACACACGACCCACCCCTCACTCAAATGAAAGAGAAGGAGAGGAGCGAGGATGGAATTGATGCAAGTCCTTTTCACCCCCACCAATGGGGAAGAGAGATCTTCCATTTCTGGCTGCTACCCTCACACACCCCATGGCCAATTGCTTAACCTCTTGTGCAGTCATGAGTAATGGGCAAGGAAGTCACCCCCTTGATTTTGTACCTCTGGGTTTATCAAAAGGATCATGTACTTTGTGTATATAGATCTTGTCAAGGATGCCTTGTCAATCCTATTGCATCCACTACATACTCGCATCATATAGGAAATAGATGGAGAACGCTAGGAATGCCACAAGCTGATTTGTAGAATTCGTTTGAGGCCTTAAAAAAAAATCTTCCTATAATACATTCTAGTCATAAAGAGATGCTCTCCTAAGTGGGTTTCGGATAAAAGGTGTCCTTCCTCCTTAAAAATGAAATATAGATGATTTGGTATGTGCAACTCTGGGGTGATGCCCGTCAAAGTCTTACAAAAGGCCAAATTATTTAAAAAGATCTAAGGAAACTAGGAGAAAGGTCACCTAGTGGGGTAAGATTAAGGAAAACATGACTTTATCGATGGAAAATGTCTTAATAGGAGTATTTAGTTTAAGCCATTTGTGTGAATCTCCCACTTATGACATTGTGTGGACTAAAGAATTTGACCCCTACCCAGTCCCTATCATTAAGTGGACTAACTTTGAATGGATCATTGGTTGATAGTTAAGTGGATGAATGAATAAAGGGTTGGGAATACAAGAATCCTAAAATAAGCCACTTTTGGTTCAGGCGCAATTTCACACCTCAAGTATTCCTCGCAGTCCATTTGGACACGTTAGGGTAATCAGTTGACTCGCTTAAGTCTAGTATCATCTCCATCGTCTCTCCGAGACTGTCTACTGCCAAGTGATTATAACCCAGTTCATATGGATCCACACAACCTTGAATCACCCGAGAAAGCATGGGTCCACCCCGTAGAGACCTTGCAAATAGAGATGGTTGAGGTCAAGAGTGGGTTAGCTCAGATATTGCACATGCTCTAAAACCCTCTTAGGGCTAAACCATCACAAGCTATAGGAGAGTTGGATCAGACCGGACCTATGGGTCATCGTGGAACCTCTTCCTGAGTTGACTCAGGAGAACTAGAGCAAGTCAGGCCAACCGGTCAACGAAGAGTTTCACGTACCCATCTGAATGGTTAAGAAGGAACCTATTCCCGAGTTCCTCCACCTAGAGTAGTGATTGAAGATGAGGAAGAGGAGTTTTCAACACATGTTCGAATGGAACCTCCAGATACGGAAAGAGAAAGAAGAATTAGGGAATAGTTGGAAAAATTAAAAAATTTGATCCGAATAGGAAAGAGTTCAGAAAGTTAAGTGGTGGAATCCGATGAGATGAGTTTCTTCTCTGGAGCAAGAATTCTCAAGAAATTCAAATGGAAGACCGACAGACTTAATGGGTTAAGAGACCTCAAGGCATATCTCAAAGTATTTCTCAGCATTGCCAAATTATGGTAGCTTGCTAACAACTAGATGGGGAAAGCCTTCATGTTAACCCAATCAGGACCAGCATCAAGGTGGCTCACCCAATTGGAGTCATTCCAAACCCAAAATTGGACAACAGTGGTGAAAGCCTTCACCAAGCAGTATTTGAAGTAGATGTAAAACGTCGAGAGCTTGAGACGTTGAGATAACAGCTCAGAGAAGGATTCACCACCTTCTTAATGAGGTTTAGGGATAAGGCCGCCAAGATGGTAGATCGGCCTTCAGAAGCAGAGCAAGTAGAAATGTTAATTGAAACTTGTCTAAGTCTTATTATGATGTTCTTTACTACCAACATCTGTAAACTTTTGATGCCTTGATAGCCACCGGCACACGTGTAGAGAATCGAATCCTAAGAGATCCCCAATATCAAGGATCCTCCTAGGATGTAGGAAAGAACACTAGAGTTGGATGCGGAAAGGGTCTCAAAACCAATATAGTAGGCGTAGTCCAACAGTCAGTCTCACCGGTCACCTCTTCACAACTATTTATGACACAAGCAGATGCTCCTGTTCAGAAGGCTCCTTGCCCAAGGAGATAGTTCATTGATTTGGGAATGTCCATGACAGTAGTGTATGAGAAGTTAAAGAAATAAGGATTGTTAGGGGCAGTGACTCCAAGGGTAATCAACAACCCTCTCCCAACTTGGCATAGGGACCATGAATATTGTGCTTACCACACTCAGAAAGGGCATAAAACTGAAAGATGCATAGGTCTTCAACATGCATTCCAAGATTTAGTAGACAATGGTACTATTGAAGTCAAGGTCAACCAATCTCCTAATGTCAATACCAATCCACTCCCAGATCATGGAATCGTCAACATACTGGCAACGATGGATGAATGGCAAAATTGGAATCATCGATTCTTCGATCCAACCCATTTTTCTAGAAATTATAAGAAGTACCATGAGGAGAGGCATATTGAGTGGAGAAAGAAGTTCCTACTTATGCAAATATTGTCCCTTCCTCCAGAATTAATAGGGCACATCAGTGGTTTCGTTAAGGATGCATGTCAAAAGGAGTGTGACTCCTTCCGAAGGGCCGTTTACATGTATCAGTTAGATAAACATTTTTCTCATCCCATGTTATTTGATCATGTGAACAACCTAGACAAAGAAGCAATAGAGAGTGATCCCACTCAACTCGTCATACCCCAAGATAGGAAGAATCACATGAATAACTACGCTTACAGGAAAGCCATGAGTCAAAGGGCCAAGGTCATGAGGACTCCCAAAAGAGAAGAGTCATCAGATGAAGAATTAGAAGATCAAGCACTCGCCATTCTTCCTTCCTCATCGATAAGGGGATCCACTGTACCATACCTTCAACCTCCGCCATACTACCAACCTTTACCACACCATCAACATTTGCCATACCACCAACCTCCTCCATATCACCAACCTTCACTATACCATCAAGGAGAAGGAACTTCCTCATCTTATCATCCCCAATCTTTATATCCTACCTCTCACATCACATCACCTTCATACCACCCCGCTTCATATCCCTCATCAACTTCATATCAGTCCCACTCTCAAGGATTGGTGGATAACCTAAAGGAAGGATGGATTGGTGGATACAGTTGGAAAGATATGCTTACCTTTCCAGATTCTCCAAAGATGACCTTGTCAACAGGTTCAGTGAATGTCTTAAGAGAAGATCAAGATAGTGATCCTACTTCTTTGATTCATCCCACCATGCCTCAGGAGGACCATCCAGGGACAATTGGAGAAGTCATAGATGATCTCCTCAGAGTAGTAATGGCATTAGCCAAAGGAGAACAAATTAAAATGCACACCTCTCTAATCCATATAGGGAGTGACACAGAAGATGATGAGTTGGGTCTGTTCAGGCTTTGAGCTATTGAAGTCAAGTCTGGCCCCATAGAGATCTTTTGGTCCATACATTCTGAATACTAAGAATGTTTGGATGCAAGAGAATTTGATGGTTAGGAGGAATCCGATGAAGAACCAAGTGAGGGGGAAATCAGTGAAGAAGGGGATGATGATGAGGATGAGGATGGAGATTATAAAAATGACTCTGATAATTGAAGTGATAATAAGTACCAAAATTGGGATGACAGTGACTACCAAGGGCCTTAGAATAATAATGAAGATGATGAGTCAGGGTATTATTCACTTAGAGATCCTAGGGGATATTCTGTGTATGCAATTGGCGAAGATGACCTGATGATTGATCCCACATATGCTATCCAATCAGCACTTACAATCCACATGGAAGGAAATGAGCCAGCATCGGATTTAGAAGATAGTGAAGGATATGAGATCGTTATTGAAGGTGAAGCAAACCCTATAGTGGAGCACATGAGTAGGATCTGTAGGCGTTTGGTTGAGATAAAAGTTGAGGCTGATGAAATTGACCAAATGTTAGGTGAGATAGCCATCAGTGAACATTACTACACCGAGCAATTGGGAAACCTAAAAAAATAGGGGGGCATAACACACTTGAAGAAATGATAGACATAGCAATTACACACCTTTCTAATACGGTCAAAAAAGTACAAGCTAGGGCTCTTGATATTTGTGGAGGACCTCAACTTCCCACGCCTAGCAGGGAAGGAGAATTAGAAGAAGAAGATGCTCCTATGGTAGGAATAATTACCATAACAAACAGTGATGATGAAGAGTGTTATCCCACAGAGATCATAGTGAAGAAACCTGTCAATGTGATGGACGCTCGAAGTGGGAGAGACTACAAAGGAAAGGCCCTAGCAGTAGAACAATCAAAGATAATGAGGCCGGAATCGGTGGCTTGAAGAAAGAACTAAAGAATCCAATCTTGGCTCAGCTCAAGAAGGCCTATGCTAATATCTCAATTTAGGGATTATTGATGGCCTCCCCTTCACACTGTGAAACAGTCTTGAAGTCTCTCACCAATGTGCAAGTGCCAATCAAGATATATCCGATGCATCTCTCACACATAGTAGGGGTAACTTATGCGGTCCAGTCATTGATGTTCTCAGACTCTAAACTCCCCAAAGGAGTCTAACACAACAGAGCTCTGCACATCATGGTAGAATGTCTTAACAAGGTGGTTCCCTAGGTTCTCATTGACAATGGGTCCACTTTAAATGTTCTACCCTTGAGGTCAGCAAAGAGTATTGGCATCAACCTTGAAGAAATAATGCCGTCAAACCAAGCCATACAGGCATATGATAACACCAAGAGGAAAATCCTTGGCATCCTCGTCATTGCTATAATGATTGGCCCAGTGAAGTTTGATATTGATTTCCAAGTCATTGATATACCAGCATCTTTCAATATGTCTTGGTAAGACCTTGGTTACATTATGCGAAGAATGTATCCTTTAGTCTCCAGTAAAAAATGAAATTCATTCATGAAGGGAAGGTGATTACAGTAGCCAGAGATCGCGAAGTAGTTAACACATTAGCCAACATTGAAAATGGAGAAGAACAAGATTAGGAAGTCCAACTTAGTGTTTTTGAAATAGAGGAAACTTGGGTTGTACTCGCCAAGGAAACACTAGAAGAAAAGAGTTTGACCGATTATGAAGTGATATGGAGCCCTTCGGTGAATCAAATGAAGAAAAATATGCAATACTTTCCTAGGATTAGGAAAGTATCATCAGGGTGTTTCAAAGCTACCTACTTTGGTGGTTAGCATAGGAAGAAGTAGTCTAAGGTACAGTCTTCAAACCTCGAACCAAGAAGAAAAATGACAGCAAGGGGCAGAAGGTATTAAGGATGACAAGAAAAATATTTACCTTTTACTACCCTACTCTCAATGGGTACTTCGTAAGGGAAGGAGAAGATTTTCCCTTTTGTAAAAATGTCGAACCATGGTTTGATGAAACCTCTGCAAAGATGCAACCAGGATTTGAAGTATTCTTTCAAGATGAGTTCGACTGCGTAACTCATGGAGTAGAACGAAAGCAAGTGCTAACCAAGGAAAGTGATCAAGACAGCTACATCTCTGGGATAGCAAAAATTGCATTGATTGAACATAGGTCTTCCTCTAGTAACCCTATAGCATTGATCTGATCAAAAGAGGCTCCAAATCCTTGGGCCCTTTTAAAAAGAGAATGGGAAAAGAAGATAAGACTTATCTGGAGTTTATAGTTTCCCACTGACTTGAAAAGCCACATTTGTTCCCTCCTACAAAAACCAAGAGCCCAAGAGCTACATGAGCACAAGCCTAGGCCTTTCACAGGAAGGAGTGTGTACGCAAAGCAAAGAAGAGCACAAGGAATGATGGTCTGCATGTACTGTGCCCGAATCAATTGCAACGAGAAGGTCCATGAAGGTGTGGTCAGAGATGTGACTGAGGAACAGGGATAGCCTCCATTAATAGGCTTGAAAAGTTGGACTTCTTAGAAAAAGGATTGAGCAGTCTCCACTGCCTCTCTCCCCTTAGAAAGTTCGGCATCAGAGAGCATGAGATTGAGCAACTAGTATTTGTGAAGAAGCAGGCACCTGCCCAAGAGAACAATTGCACCATTGAAAAAATAACAGCAACCTTCTTGGAAGAAGAAGAAGGCCCTTTGCCACATCTACTCATACATTGAGCTATTGAACCGCTCTTGAGCTGGAGAAGTATTGGAGAGAACCTCAAGTTTACTCATGCTATTGAGTCAACTAAACTGAATACCACTCACAAAAGCATCAAGTCAGTCATCGAGTCTGTAGTCGAGTCTGTTGTGGAGTCTTTTATTTATGATTGTGCACCTGTTTTCCCTTTTAAGGAAAGTCTAGAGTCCGAGTTTGTCACTCCTTCTTTCACGAGTGAAATTTCTTATTCCTAGTATAGCTTGCCTCCTTTTTCTAATGATGATCTTAACAAATATCATGATCTAATAAAATAATGCAAACCAAAGAAAGCCCAACCTATCCATGAGGATACCCGGGTTATTAATTTAGGAATCGACCAATGCTCTCGAAAGGTAAAAATTGGCATTACCCTAGATGACGAAGAAGCAGAGCAAATGATCGGTCTTTTGAAAGAGTTCGCCAAAGTATTTGCTTGGTCTTATAAAGAGATACCTATGATAGATCCCAATATCATACAACATCGATTGCAAACCTACCTTGGAACAAAACTGATGAAATAAAAGCTTAGAAGAATGTGGCCAGAATGGAGTGAAAAGATCAGAGAAGAAGTTGTAAAGTAGTGGAATGCAGGGTTTCTACAAGTTGTAAAATACCCCCAATGTTTGGCCAACATAGTACCAGTGCCTAAGAAAGATGGTAAGGTACGGATGTGCGTAGACTTCCAAGATCTTAACAAGGTAAGCCCTAAAGATGACTTCCCATTACCTCACATTGATGTACTGGTGGACAACATAGTGGGGCATGCCTTATGGATTCTATCAAGTGAGCATGCATCCAAAGGATCGTGAGAAGATAGTCTTCACTACTCCATGGGGAACCTATTTACAAAGTGATACCTTTGGGGCTAAAGAATGCTGGAGCAACTTATTAGAGGTAGCTATAGGCTATATTGCATGACATAATGAACAAAGATGTGGAGGTTTATGTGGATGACATGATAGTGAAGTCAAGAGATTGGTAGGGGCATATTCCTGCACTAAGACGATTCTTTGAAAGGATCAAGAAGTATCAGCTAAAGTTAAATCCTCAGAAGTGTGTATTTAAGGCAACAACGGGAAAATTGTTGGGTCTCTTGTTAAGTGAAAGAGGCATCAAAGTTGACCCTATCAAGATCAAGGAAATTTAGGAAATGCCCACACCTCTGACTAAGAAGCAAATACGAGGATTTTTGAGTCACATTCAATATATCAGTAGATTCATAGCCCATTTGACTACAATCTGTGAGCCAATCTTCAAGCTAATGAAGAAGAATCAGCCCACAGAATGGAACGATTAATGCCAACAAGATTTTGACAAGATAAAAGGGTATCTCATGAACCCACCAGTATTGACACCACCGGTGGGAGGAGAACCACTTCTATTGTACTTGTCAGTGGGAGAATATTCCATGGGCTCATTGCTAACACAAAAAGAGACAGGGAAGGGCGTAGAGCATGCCATATACTACCTCAGCAAGAATTTTTTGGAGTATGAGACATGGTACACATCTTTAGAAAGAACTTGTGCTGCACTAATTTGGGCAACAAAAAGGTTGCGACACTACATGGTAGCTTATCCAGTGTATTTAATCTCAAGGATGGACCCGTTAAGTACCTCTTTGAGAAACTAGCTTTGACAGGGAGGATGGCTTGGTGGTTGCTTTTGTTATCAGAATTTGACATCACCTATTTTACTCAAAAATCTATTAAGGGGCAAGCTATAGATGATCATTTGGCTGCCCATCCCACCGAAGATGGAAGAGCCCTGGATGATGCCTTTCCTGATGAAGAAATTATTGCAATAAAAGAAGAAGATGCAGCTAATGAATGGAAATTATTCTTTGATGGAGCAGATAATCAAAAGGGGTGTGGTGCTAAATATTGCTTGTCACTCCTGATGGCCTTAACTTGCCTTCGTCATTCTGCCTCAATTTCCCTTGCACCAACAATATTGCTGAATATGAAACTTGTGCCTTAGGACTGGAGATAGCCCTAACGATTGGGGTGAAAAGGATCAAGGTGTATGGAGATTCATCCATTGTCATTTGTCAGACGCAAGGAAAGTGGAAGACTAAAGATGAGAAGCTGAAGCCGTATCAAGAACATCTGAAAGAAGTGATTAAACACTTTGAGAATATCTCGTTCGAATACTTCCAAAGGGATAATAGCCAGTTTGCTGATGCCCTTGCAACCTTGGCTTCCATGGTTGAATGCAATCCTCTGGTTAGGGTCTGACCATTCTTAGTGGAATCAAGAAGCCGGCCCATTTATCAAAATTCAGTGAACTCTTTTACCATGGATGGTCAGTCATGGTTCGCTTATATTGTGGACTTCATCAGGGAAAAGAAGTACCTGGTTAAAGCCAAAGAAAGAGAAAAGAAATGTTTAAGAAGATATACCACCCATTTTATTCTTCAAGGGGACTTGTTATACAAGAGGTCCTACGATGGAATATAATTGTTGTGCGTGGATGAAGAGCAAGTTGTGATAACCATGGAGGAAATTTATCAAGGCCTTTACGGACCCTATATGAATGCCAAAATGCTTGCTAAGAAGATTCTTAGGCTGGGATACTATTGGAAAATGGAAGCAGGCTGTGTGACCTTTGTCAAGAAATACCACAAATGTCAGATATTTTCCAATATCATACACATCCTGCCAATAGAATCGCACGCACTCAGTTCTCCTTGGCCATTCTCTACTTGGGGCATTAACATCATTGGGAAGGTTAACCCCAAAGCATCCAATGGTCACGAATTCATCTTGGTAGCCATTGATTATTTCACTAAATGGGTAGAAGCTCAGTCATATGCAATCCTCACATCTGCTAAGGTGGCAAAATTCATCTAAGAAAACATCATTTACCAATATGGAGTGCCTTAAGAGCTGACATCATTTTAGGGATCCCATTTTTGGGCAAAACTGACAAAATTTATATGAAGTTCAGTATCAAAAGACATTGCTCTACCACTTACAGGCCGCAGACCAATGGGGCAGTAGAAGTAGCTAACAAAACATCAAGGTGATCCTCCAGAAAATGGCTGAAACACATAAGGATTAGGTGAATAAGTTACCACTTGCTTTGTGGGCATATCGAACTTCTATACGATCATCGATAGGGGCAACTCCTTTTTCTTTGGTATATGGGGTTGAGGCGGTTCTACCCGTGGAAATCCTAGCACCATCCCTAAGGGTGCTTCTGTATAGTCAGTTACCTGAAGGAGAGTGGGTGAAGGCCAGACATGATGAGCTCAACTTTCTCAATGAAAGACGTATGAAGGCCATGGATAACCTAAAGAAATATCAACTGAGAATGGAAAGGGCCTTCAACAAGAATGTGAAGCCTCGTCACATAGAAGAGAGTGAAATTGTTCATCAAGAACAAAGAGCCCCCATTCATAACCCAAGAGGTAAATTTAGTCTCAACTGGAGCGGCCCATTCACTGTCAGAGAGATTCTACCAGGCAAGGCTATGCAACTCATAGACTATAACGGCGAAGAAGTACCTGGATTGGTCAACATAGATCAACTCAAGAAATATTATGTTTGAAAAGGCAAATTACCCAAACTATGCTAGAATTGATTCCTTTCAAGGGATACGTAGGCAACTTGACATGTGCAAGTGCAGTCTTAACAATCTCAAGGCAATAAATTGGTTCCTAGATCAATAATCAAGGTATCTAAAAGATCATCATAGCTTATGTCCCCCAAGAATCACATTTGGCATACAAGACCATTAGGTATCTTTCATTCACCTATGGTCCTCCAAATTCTTATCCAGAAGTCCATCCTCCAAAAGTCACCACCTGGCACCGGTGTATCAAGGCCAGTTCATTCCCATTCTTGATTAGTCAAAAAAAAAGTTTGATGAAATAGAGGTAAAGGTTTAGTTGTGTCAACAGCTAATGAGTGATACTTTGCTTATGATGGTTTCAGGAAAAGTCATGGACTCTTTGGATGAGACATTGAGGAAATGGACCATGGACATAAATATAGTGGCACCAGGAATGCTAGAATCTACGAGTATGTCAATGCTCAGCCGGATTAGGTGCATAGAGCTACATCACAATCTACTTCGATAGGTGCCTCAACATTGGGATGCCGATCTTCATGTATTTTGGTTTGGGTTGGTTGAGACCTGTCCAACTCTCGAAGAATTCTGAGTTTATGTGCTATCTCAAACTAAGGGTAAGTTGATTTAACCATCTTTGAAGAAAGACCACTCAGAGGAGATTCAGGACTTTTTCGGATGAGAAAAGGAAGAAATGAAGTAGTTCATTAGATATGTAAAGATTGACATTCTGAAGGTGGTCAAGATCTTCATTCGATACCTACCACTGGGGGGATCCATTAGCAAAGATCATAGGATGCGTATCTACTGTGCATGATAGCTCGATATGTTCTCCAAACTCTTGTACGTGGTGCATCACTTGTTCTAATAGAGGTGCTAAAGCAATTGAAGAAAGGAGGAGATATCATTCCTACAGTCCTTGTAGAGACATTCAAAGGACAAAGTCCCACTATTTTCCAACTTTGACTACTTGAGAAACTGAAACTGATCAGGCCGTTAAATGGATGTCAACTCGGAGCTCTTTGTTACCAAGAAAGAATGGAAGCCCTAGAATTCAAGCTCATTGTTGATTGGAAAGAGTACCTACAAGGAAGAACTACAAAGGATATTGTATGGAGATGCCCAGAGAAGCCACAAGAGGATTTTCCGATGAAGACCCCAGGGTGCAACTACGTCAAGTTGATGGGATTAACTCACACGTCCTTTTACTTGCCTACTTACATCAGTCGACAGTATGAACTGAAAGTAGAAGACCCAGAGTAGTTGGTGAACTTTTACCCATCCCAAGAACTGTCTCCCTATATTGTTACCTACCTATCCTGTTTATGGTAGGAAAGTTATTTTCATGTAATTATTTTCATGTAATTCACTTTCGTGTTATCCTGATCATTCTAATGAAGACTTGAGTTTTGAAATTGATTATTCCTAAAAAATTCAAAACCATAAACAAAGGTAGATTTTCTTTGTGCCCAAAGATAAGTTTCCATTCATAAAATTCTAAGTTTGGCAAAAGAAAAATAAAAAAATAATAATAAACGAACATAGGGAGGGAAAAAGAAAAAGAAAGGATATGCATATGTTTGTGTTTATAAGAACAGCAGGAACAAATTCCTAGGAGTCAAAATCCTCATCTGAACCATACTCAGTGTCATCCTCATGGAAGGTCGAAGACCTAGAAGGTGCTAATCCCGAACTCACCAATCTTTGTGTGAGATCCTCAATCTGCATCTGCAGTCGGGCATTCTCTTATTGATAAGAGCTGACCTATCTCCTTAAGACGTTGTTCTCCCCTTCCTAGGAAACATAGGGAATTATCAAGAAAATAAGTGATAAAGAATAGGAGCAAGGCTAAGAAAAGGATGATACCTTGGCAAGCACCACCTCATATAAACTCTGGTGCATTCTCCTGATCTCGGCGTAAACCTCCAGAGACACCTAAGAAAGAGCATGTCAGTCAAAACAAGTCAAGAACCAATCAAATGAGATATGTTTGGATACTCACATAGTCATACAGAATGGGTAGTCCAAGAGAAGCATTTATGTCCAGTCTACGCTCCAGGAGCTGAGGGATACTAGGATGGGTTTCATTGGGATAAGACCAGCCCGGGAAACCACAAAAAGGAATGGTAGCCATGCTAAGTGATCCACTCACAATAGTAGAAGACCTAGTTTGGGATGGGCCGGTAGCACCTACTTGTGACTGAGTAGGAGGGGGGTCCACATGCTGCATCCTCTAGTGGAAGAACATCAATAAAACAAAAAAAAAAAAGAGAGATGGATTTGAAGATTTGAAGTATGAAAAGAATGCTCAAGGGGGGAAACACACCATTGGCCCTCTAGCACTGAAAGGAGTGTAGACCGTTTCCTCCTCAAGGAAGGCCCCATAATCCCCACCCTGATCTAAGAAGGAGTCATCCCATACTCCTTTAGCCAATCCCTCAACCTGATCCACAGGGATACGCTCTGGATGATGTATAGTAGATGGAGGAAGACAAGGAGGGGAGTGCATGGTAGAATCAAACCACTGGGGTGTGACGTGCTCTCTCAAGTACCAAGCATGGCCCTAGATATCCCTAAATAGGACACGGTTCTTTGTTAAGTACTTGGCCCGAGCAACTTCGTCATGGTTAGGAAACCTAAGGTGCTGAAATGGTCTCCAAGTAACCTCCAAAGTCAAGAAGAGGTAAGTACAGCACAAGGAAAATGGAAATTTGATACCAAACATTACTTACCTTTGTGAGTCCACTCAGGAGAGAGCGGGCAGTGGTCCCGGGAGGATGGCACCGACCCCTCAATACCCGGCTATTTCCCCATCTTGTGGCTATAGGGAAGGGTGACCTTCGAGGATCCTTCAATAGGGGGGCCATAATCTCTAAGTGTTCGTAACACCAAGGCTGAATTGAAAAATCAAAATAAGGAGGTGCAATCAAATAAAAAAAAAAAGAAGAACAAAAGGAAATGTGTGAAGTCACTTGGAGAATGTAGTGTGCTCCCTTGAGGCCCCGATCTTCATATGATAGAAGGTCGAGGGTCCACAATAGGTAAGTATAGGTGGCTCCATCCCAATCCTAAGAGTCTACCTCCCAAAGGTTTCGGAAGAGGGCAGCCATGCGAATATCCACTCCACCTTGGAGATCACTTACGAGACACTGTGCCACAATAAATAGAAGGAAAGAGCGGGTTATCTGTGCGAAGTTATCTAGGTTCACCCTCAGGTCCATTCTCATCCAACAAGCACTGATTTTGCCTAAACAGACATGTTTCTGATCCTCTTGGATGTCAATGCCCATCAAGATTGTGAAATCTTGTGCTGTCAAAGTCTTAGGACGGGATAGGTGCCTCCCCCTAAATGGTATGCTTGTCAAAGCATAGAAGCACAGGGGTGTGATGGTAATCTTACCAGTGGGGAGATGGAAGGAGTGAGTACTCGGCCACCAATGCTCCATCAGGGCTCCTGCCAATGCTTGGTTAAATTTCTTTGTCTCCAGCTAGGCCAATCGGCTCAGGTAAGATGAATCTACTAGTCCCTTGACCCTATGAGGGAGCACATGGTACCAGTCCCGAACCAAATTTGGATGACCATATCTAGCGAATGTAGGTGGTACTCCCTCATTGAATCTCTAAAAAAAAATAAGTAATAATAAAAATAAATAAATACATAAAAATAATGAATAAATCAAGTAAAATGTAGGACTCACCCATGTGCCCCGTGTAGAGTTGCATATGTGGTCCCAGATCCAATGGAGCGTCTGCCCAGTGTACCAATCTATGGGACTATCATTCCCCTGGGAGGATGTACCACAACTCTCTATGCCATCCAGCCGGATTCCTCCCCGGGTCCTTCTCTTGCTTCTTTCGGCCATATTTTCTAAAATTACAAGGAACCCCAAGAAGTTTTACAATTTGTAAAAAGGCCCAAAAAGACTTCAAATTCTCCAAATGGCCCCCTTCTTAAGAAATATGAAGATCTTCAAGGGTAAGATGAAGAACTTCAAGGAAAACTTGAAGATCTTCCGAAAAAAATTTGAAGAAACACGAAAAAATGCAAAAAGCTTCGAATCTTCGAGAAGATTCAAAAACCCGAGCTCACCCGCTCACAAATCGTTCCCAGCTTAGAAAAATAGGAATAGGGAATGAATAGGAAGGGGGACCATTTTATGGTTAAAAAAATTGTTTTCTTAAAAAAAATAAAAAATTTTGAGATTCCAATTCCAAGGTGCAACTCAAAGATTCTTACCAAGATTCTTACCACAAAATACAAAATTTAAAGTAAATTCTTGTGGTAGATAAAAATTACATCACATGAAATTGGAAGGTGAAAATCAAATTTAAGTAAAAGGTGAAATACAAAGCAAATTCAATTGGTAGATAAAAATTACATCACATGAAAGTGAAGGTGAAAATCAAATTCAAGTGGTAGATAAAAATTACATCATATACATGTAAAAGGTGAAAGTCAAATTCAAAAAAGAAAGTAAATACTTGTGAAAGAAAAAAATCCAAATCAAGGGTTAAAGAATCCCAATGAAAGGACAAAAGGCAAAAAATAAAAAAGGAAAGAAAGAAGCAAAAAAAAAGGAAAGAAAGAATCTCATTAAACCAGGCCGGGGTGGCCCAATCTCATTGAACCGTCCCCAGGTGGCCCAATCTCATTGAACTGGTCCCAGGTGGCCTAATCTCATTGAATTGACCCCAGGTGGCCCAATCTCTTTGAATTGGCTCCGAGTGGTCTGATCTCATTGATCAATTCCCTAAACTGGCACATGGAAGCCCAACCAAGGAAAATCGAAGAATCAAATATTTTTGTCTTTCACAAGATTGGAAGAGCAGCAAATTTTCTTCTTGTAATCAATGGTCCCAGATAGTCCAGATTGGTTTGAAAGACCCAGCCTGGAGACCAAATTCCCTAGACTGGCATATAGAAGCCCAGTCTAGGAAAAGGCAAAGATCAAGTACTAACGTCTTTTGCAAGATTGGAAGAGTAGCAAATTTCTTTCCTACAATCGGCAGCCTAGGTAAGTCTTAAACTTTAAACTAGTTAAGAGATATTACTTGTTGCATTTTCAACTCCGTCATTAATGAGCAAGATGATGGTAGTACATGCTCCGGGTGACAAAAATGTGGTCGATCTTTTTTTTGCCCTTCGACTATTAGCACAGGCCTCGACCAAAGAGGGGTATTTTGTAGACACCCAACTTTGTCACTCTCCTCCGGCTATGATGAATTACAGAACTTGGATGTAACTTTTTACTTCCGATCAACAGAGATGATAATTGATTGAGGTAATCCAACTCAGAAGCATTCCATGCTCACCTAGAATTGAGTATTAGAAGATTGGGCCCGAAATTGACTCGGGGTTGGATTAGGGTTTCAAGCTGTATTAGGGTTTTGGGCCATTTTTGGGTTTGAGATTTGATTAGGGTTTCGGGTTGATTCTCAAGTTATTGCCATCATCTAGATCATCACCAAAGGCCTGGATTCCCTTCCACCTTTAAGCATGAACCTTGGTCATTCCCTGTATGTCATCACTGCCTGGGGTGACAAAATTGGGTGTCTAAGAATGCCCCTCTTTGCCCGAGGCCTATACCAAGGCCGATGGGCAAAAAAACAAAGTACCCAAATTTTTTCACCATGAGTATGTACTACTGCCATTTTGCTCAATGATGGCAAAGGTGCAAATGCGTAAATAGGAGGTTAATCCATTGGTAAACTTCACAAATTGGTTAAATCATCAATAAAACAAGAAATTAATATGATCATATCTAAGAATTTCAAATAGAGGGGTTTAAAAACTTATTTGTACCACTGTATGCGATTCCTTGCTTAGTTCCTGCCAAAGTGTTTATACACAGTAATTTGATATGCAAATGGTCTTTTGAAGGTCATCATGTTGTCTTAAACCGGTGACCAATATCAAATGATGGGTTAGCCATTGGTGTTTTACTGTAAATAAGCCGGAGACCAAAGGTCAAGGTTACGGGTGCCAACAACTAATCAAGTTTTGTTGTTTCCTTAAGTATCTACCGTGAATAAGTCAAAGACCAAGGATCTCATGAGGGGGCTGCCTATTGGTGTCTTGCTATAAATAAGCTGGTTAGAAAAAATTGTGGGTGCCAACAGCTAATCAATTTTCATGATTTCTATTGGTGTCCTGTTGTAAATAAGCCAGTGACTAGGGATCTCACAAGGGGGTGCCTATTCTTTTCTTGCTACAAATAAGCTGGAGACCAATGACAAACAAAATTGTGGGTGCCAACAACTAATCAATTTTTGAGATTTTCGTTGGTGTCTTGCTTTAAATAAGTTGGTGACTAGGGATCTCACAAAGGGGTTGCTTATTGGTTTCCTACTATAAATAAGTCGGAGACCAATGACAGACAAAAATGTGGGTGCCAATAGCTAAACAATTATTGTGATTTCCATTGGTGTCCTGGTATAAATAAGCTGATGACTAGGGATCTCACAAGGGGGTCTACCTATTAGTCTCCTACTATAAATAAGCCAGAGACCAATGACAAACAAAATTGTGGGTGATATCATACATTATGATTGTCAACCAAAAAAATTTGCAGGGGCCTGAATGCCCGGCACCCAAGTGAGGGTATCATTTTTGGCTTCTTTTCTTTCATTTTTATCTTATTTTTATTTTTCTGTTACTGTGGCCGACCTGCTGGGAATTCTGAGAATTTTTTTTTCCAAACAACGCGTTTTGGGATTCTCACAGGTTCGTGAGAATCCCTAATGGGCCCATTAAAAAAAATAAAGTAATTTTTTTTCTTTTGCCTTAGAGAGGCAACAATTTTTTTTTCTTTTTCTTTTCTTTATCATTATTTTATTTTTTTCCAATTTTTATTACTATTTATTTCTAGGCAATGCATGCATGCCCTTAGGATGCTTCTTATGATATGTATGCTCATGATTTACCATATTATCCTAATGCATTTTCAATGTATGCATGCTTGAGGTCCTATGTATGCTCATGTATGTATATGTGTATAATTATGCCTACGATGTACTTTTCAAGGTATATATGACTATGCAAGTATGCCTTTGTATGTTACGTGCTCATGTATGTTTATGATGTATGATTGGACCATATTACGCGTAGCTGAATGCATGTCATGACTATGCATTTTCCTATTATGCTTCAAGTATGAACTCCTATTCTACTCTATGAATGCTTGTATGCTTACGCATGTATCGATGATGCTTATGTTAGAATACTTTACCTATCATGTTAGGGCCATCCTGAGCCGATGTATCGGCAGTACGGCTACCCGAACAACGTGGGGTCTTGGATTAACCATTCCCAACCTTATGCTTCAGCAGACTATCTGTAACATCCCTTCTCGACCCTACTTCTGGCCATGTGTTCGAACGATGGATGTCGACCTGACTCATGCTCAGGCCGAACGGTGGTGGCCGATCACTTATACTTTTCACCTTCCTATGTGTGAGATTACTGTTACATTGCTATGCTTCCATATACTGGCAGGTCTTCCATTTGGCGTAGAGCCTATTACTCTGTCCACCCCATTTGATAAGAAGGCTGTTTGTGAGCTCACTGGCATTGATTATGCTAAATCTACCATTCTCTTTTTTGCCATTTGCAATTTCTGGCCCAAGAAGGGCAACGCCATACCTACCTCTTGCAGACACCCAATTTTGTCACCCTCCTTCGACTATAATGAATTGTGGATCTTGGATGCGACTTTTAGCTTCTGATCAACAGAGATGATGATTGACTTAGAAAACCCAGGAAACCCCCATGCGGGAGAGAAGAGGGTCCAAATTTGACTTTTTATATACGAAAGAATCTGGTGAAAATGACCTTACAAATGAATAGTGCTCAGAAATATGATTCTGACGATATATGGCACATCAAAATCGAACTGTCGAATCTCCTGCAATCGTCCCTAGAAAATTACATTTTCCCGTACATATGCCCCGCACACTGGCAAGCCTACTGGAAACCTAGAAAAATTCCCATCCTACCTAAATACCCCAATTTCATCCCCTATCTGAAAACCTTGGAAACCCTTACATAGGAGAGAAGAGGGTCCAAATTTGACTTTTTTATATATGAAGGAATCTAGTTAAGATGATCGTATAGATAGATAGTGCTCAGAAATACGATTCTGATGATAGATGGCACGTCAAAATTAGATCTTTCACAATTGTCACTAGAAAATTCCATGTTCATACATGCATTGTGCGTAGACCTACCCGCACGCATCCTGCGCGTGCTAGCTAGCATGTCATGTCACACCCCACCTTAAAGTAGACCCAATTTACCATTAGGAATACCGACGGTGTGAGTAAGACACGTACCTATCTTACCACCTACCAGGATCTCTAATAGTAGTACATTAACATATTTACAATCTCACAATACAAACCAATATAAGTAGCAGAATCAGAGTATAGTAGCGGAATTTATAAATAAAATGGGGAAAACATCTAATGGTAATATAATAGCAATAACTGAGTTATTCTATTACATTCATCCGTGACATATACTATAATCTCAAAAATATACAATTCACAACTATATCCAAAAGTATCAAAAGATGATATACAATCTCACGGTGCGGCGTAAGCATAGTCATCGCAAGCACAGTCCTGGTCGTGCTCCTCTGCTTCTAGCATCCACCAGTCACTCACACCGTACTCCAACCCAGAAGATACTGGATCACCCACCATCGGCACCATGATACCTGGATCATCATCTTAAAAGGGGTGTCTATGTGGGGTGAGCTTTCTAACTCTCTCAGTGAGGGGTGGGGTTAAGCACATCCAAGTAAGTCAATTGCAGTAGAAATTTATGATGCATGATTGTAGAAATTAAACACATAGTCCATGATGCTCGTGATGCAGTTCATTTGTTTATTATCCACCTAAAAATACAAACTAAGTCTAGTAAATGTTACTACAGCGCATTAGGCTATATCCCTCGTCTTGGAAACAACATCAACTACGCAGTGATACAAACCCTAGCCATGATTAGAGGCTTGTCGGTCCCTATATGCATCCATGGGTCACCCAGAAAACCCCTGTAACCCCCTTCTGGCAGTCACGGCACCGGTAACACATCGGCCATGCCGGATAGGTTCCTGCCTCCGACAATAATCACATCATACCGTGGGAGTGGCACTTTGGAAAGGCTCATCAAACATACCACAATGGGTTATCCAACACCTCAACCCCTGTTGGCAAGGGTGTGTAGCATAGGGAGTGATACCTAACCACATATATACTACATGCCTTCATAATGATACAGTTAGTCTGGATTACACGATACCGGAGAGACCTCGGCCACAAAGTGTAATCCATCTCCAAATACAATCCCGGGTACACTATACTAGTGAGACCTTGGCCACAAATTGAAACCCGAGACCATTTACCTAATCTAGCATACAAATAGCAATTGAGTATAGAATACACAATACTAGCAAGACCTCGGCCATAAAGCGTATCCATTTCCAAATGTAGTCTCGAGGTACACGATACCAGCGAACCCTTAGCCAAAAAGTGTAACCCATGACTACAACTAACTCTAATGCACATAATCAATGCATGAATACAACATACATACGGTAATCACGGTACTGGTACCACCTCGGCCACGTCGGATTCTATCTCACACACACACACATCCAATATACATACGGCGATCACGATATCGATACCACCTCGGCCACACCAGATCCCATCATACATTCCGTACAATTCATATCAAGATCGTAAAATGAAAATTTCAATTAAACAGATAATTCTAAGCATGTGACCAATTTAATAAATCATAAACATTTCAAAAATAAATACAGTCCATCCCTCACCTGTTTTACAATCGATTGTGTTTGGGTTCAAGTATGACCACCAATCGATCAATTCAATTCTATCTTTGGGGCATGTGCACATCACTATCCTAGACATAAGGGAATCGTACATCAGTATATGTCAGAAACATCTAGAGGGACCCACACAGGTCAGCCCCAAAATGTACAGATAGGTGACAATACTGTCACTGGAAACACCCACCGTAAATAGGGCATTACCACCAGAAATATCAGTCTTGTTTCTAGTGGAGGTGATAGAGAGCACATTAGGTTCATTTGTCCACCTGAAACAACCCATCGGAAATAGCTACAGTGCTTCCTATGCCAAATTTCCAGTGGACACAGAAAGGTCCAACTCAAATTAGGGCTTTCCAGCTCGGGCCCAATTGTCAGGATTTGTTCCATGGAGTTTATATGGAATATTTCTAGCATCATTCTAAGCAAAGAAAACTCCATTTCCATAGAGTTGTTTGGGAGATACGTCTATCAAACAATCGAAACCCTAGTTGGTCTTTTGGTATCACATGTTATCGGAGCCCACCAGGCTTGGTTTGAGCTCGGCAACAACACCGGGAGGGTAAAACACCCAACCCACAACCTTAATATAGTTTGTACATCAAGATTCTATACATACCTAGCTTTACCTAGGTCAAAATGTAGAGAGAGAGTGGCATGGGAGGTTATACTTACCTCCGGCGGAGATTCTAGCAACAAGGCGGAAGCTGGCACCGAGGTAGGCCTTCAATCCCCTTCTCCTTCTTCTTCTTCTGCCTTCCTCTCTTCTTTCCATCCCCTCCTATGTTGGGCACAAGGGAAATGAGGAAATGTATCCTCATTTCCCAACTTATAACTTAAGTTGGCCCTTAGGGTCCGTTTGGTTTGGGCCTCTTTTGAACCAATTGAGTTAAAACGAGTTTCGGGGCACGAGGACCTCACAATTGGGTCCATAAGGTGTTCACATCAAGAGGAAGATGTGGAGGATGATTTGGGATCATCTGAAACCATTTACGATGTGAGTGCCGGGACCCATGGGCATCAGAACCTTGACAGCAGCCAATATACCCATCAGAAACAAGCACCGGATTCATGCCCAGGCTGCTTTCGATGGCTTATTTTTGGTGGTTAAGACAGCCTGCTATCTTGACAGCTTACTATCCCAGGGTTGGTCTCGCACGGGTGATTGCCTCGGTCATGCCCAAGTGTTCTCAGTAATTATGATACATTCCAAAATTCAAGTGTGGGAAGTCAGGTCACTTACGGTCTGGGATCAAAAGGTATGAATCCCCTCCAGTTAGATAGGCATGAAATGCATGAACACGTGGGGTCATCTCTACCCCTTCGCCAATGCATAGCCAGGAGCCAAAACCCGGTCGTACTCCTGATCTCCGATCCGAGGCCTGACACAACAGTTCAAATTTGACCGGATTAGGGCATGGGTGTAACACTCCCCCCATTTTATAAGAATTTCATCCTCGAAATTGAACATACTTGGAAAATCCAATAATCTAGGATATTGCTTCATCATATCATCTTCTTGCTCCCAGGATGCTTCTTGTTCGGGGTGGTTCATCCATCTCATCTTGATGAAGGAAATGGTGCAGTTGTGAAGAACATGGTCCTTTCGGTCAACAATCTTCTCAGATACTCCACATAGGCAAAGTCCTCATCCAGCTCACGGGGTATGTAAGTCAAGATGTGAGTCGGGTCAGAAATGTATTTCCTCAACATAGATATATGGAAGACATCATGTGTACCTTCCAACTCTAGCGATAAAGCTATCTGGTAAGCTACCAGTCTGATTCTCTCCAGTACATCATATGGTCCCATAAACCTTAGACTAAGCTTTCCCTTCTTGCCGAATCGCATCACCCCTTTAACTGGGGAGATCTGCAAGAACACCTACTCTTCAACACCAAACTCCAGATGTTTCCTCCTGACATCTGCATAACCTTTCTACCTGGACTGAGCTGCCTTGATCCTTTCTCTGATCACATTCACCTTCTCACTAGTAGCCTATATCAAGTCTGGACCCAAAATATGCCACTCACCAACCTCATCCCAATAGAGTGGAGTCCAACACTTCCTGCCATACTATGCCTCGAATGGGGACATACTGATGGTGGCCTAATAACTGTTGGTGTAGGAGAACTCAATAAGGGAAATGTGCCCATCCCAACTATAACTCATATCCAAGGCATATGCTCAGAGTAGGTCCTCCAATGTCTGAATAGTCCTCTCCGACTAACCATCGGTCTGAGGGTGAAAGGCAGTGTTGAAAGCCAACTGTGTGCTCATAGCCTTCTACACACATGTCCAGAACTTGGAAGTGAACCTGGATTCTCGATCAGAGATGATACTAACTAGTACACCATGCAACCTGATGATGTTATCGACATACAACTTGGTCAACTTGTCTATAGAAAAGGTGATCTTGATTGGGATAAATTGAGCTACCTTAGTCAAGCGATCCACAACTACCCAAATGGCATCCATACCCTTCTATGTACGGGGTAGGCCCGTGACAAAGTCCATAGCAATATTCTCCCATTTCCACTCTGAAATAGGTAGGGACTATAATAACCTATGGGGCCTCTAGCATGTGAGGCATCTAGACACATGCGTTGCCACATCATTCTTCATTCCTCTCCACTAGTAGGAGCCTTTAAGGTCCTTGTACATTTTAGTGCTGCCAGGGTGAATGGAGTATGGAGAGCTATGTGCCTCTCTCAAAACTTTGTCTCTCAATTCACCATCACTAGGCACACACAACCTCCCTTTGAACTTGAGGATCCCGTTTTCAGTCACTGAGAAATTTGGGTCCTTTTGGGTTCCTTCTTGGCATTCTGCTATCAGCTTCTGTAGTTCTGCGTTAGTAACCTGAGCTGTAGTGATCCTATCCACCAGACTAGGTTGTACCACTAATGCCAATAGTGACAAGGTGACACCCTCTACTAACAACTCCAAGTCTAGCTTCCTGGCCTCCTTTAGAAGATACTCATTGGTGGTCAGTGATGCCAAAGTTAGTGATTGGGATTTCTGACTAAGTGCATCTGCTACTACATTGGCCTTTCCTGGGTGATAGTGAATAGTGCAATCATAATCCTTCATTAGCTCCAACCAATGCCTTTGCCTCATGTTGAGCTCCTTTTGGGTGAATAAGTACTTGAGGCTCTTATGGTCACTGAAGATCTCACTCTTCTCACCATATAGGTAGTGTCTCCAGATTTTTCAGTGAAAAAATCACGGCTGCTAATTCCAAATCATAGGTGGGGTAGTTCTTCTCATAATCCTTCAACCGACAGGATGTATAGGCAATAACTTTCCTATGCTGCTTCAATGCACAACCCAATCCCAGTTTGGAGGCATCACTATAAACAACCATACCACCTGTATCGGTCGGAATAGTCAAAATTGGAGCTGATACCAACTTTTGCCTTAGCTTCTTGAAGCTCTTCTCACAAGCATCAGACCACTCAAATTTTACATCATTCCATGTGAGTTGGGTCATCCAAGTCGCAATGCGAGAGAAGTTCTCGATAAACCTCCTGTAGTATCCGGCTAGTCCTAGAAAACTACATATGTATGCTACACTCTTAGGAGTCTCCCATTCTAGAACTGCCTTCACCTTGCCTGGGTCAACCTCTATACCCTTGGCTAAAATAATGTGGCCTAGGAATGCCACCTGTGACAACCAAAACTCACAATTGCTGAACTTAGCATAGAGTTGCTTCTCTCTCAGCCGTTGCAATGCCAACCTCAGGTGAACAAGTTGCTCCTCTGAACTCTTGGAGTATATCAAAATGTCATCAATGAATACTATCACAAACTTATCCAAGACATCCTAGAATACCTGATTCATAAAATCCATAAACGTAGCCAGTCCATTGGTTAACCCAAATGACATTATCAAGAACTCATAATGTCTATACCTTGATCTGAATGCTGTCTTACTGACATCACTATCCTTGATCCTGAGCTGGTGGTAGCCCGATCTAAGGTCAATCTTGGAGAACACCTTTGCACCCTACAATTGATCAAACAAATCATCTATCCTTGGCAAAGGATATCGGTTCTTAATGGTTAGCTTATTAAGCTCTCGGTAATCAATGCACAATCTCATACTTCCATCTTTCTTCTTGATGAACAAGACCGATGCTCCCCATAGAGACACACTAGGTCTAATAAATCCCTTCTTCAGAAGATCTTGAAGTTGCACCTGTAATTCCTTCAACTTTGTGGGGGCCATGCAGTAAGGGGCCTTTGACACTGGTGCCAAACGGGGGAGTAGGTCTATAGAAAATTTCACCTCTCGGTCCAGGGGAAAACCTATCAAGTCATCAGGGAATACATTAGGAAATTCCCTCATCACATCTAGCTCGGTCAATGGCCTAATCTCTATCTCAATATCCATCATAGATTCTAAGTAGCCTTGACATCCCATATCCAGAAACTTCTTCATCTGGAATGCGGATATCATAACTTTATTGGGTTTCTTGGGCTTATCCCCTTAGAACACAAACTCATCATCATCACAAGGTCTAAGATGATAGCCTTCTCTACACATAGCACACTGGCTCTGTATGCGGACAACTAGTCCATTCCTAGAATCACATCGAAGTCTATCATATTCAACTCGATCAAGTGAGCATTCAACTCATGGTCACCTATGGTGTAATATCCCGCTTCTTAAACCCGGTCTGATTTCGTGGTTGAACCGGTTTAACCATGCAGGAACCGAGCCAGAGGATGTTAGAGCGAGTTCCTTATGGGCTATGATGGCACGGGTGACCTTAAACACCGGCTGGCCCGACAAGTCCGAGCCAGTGCCAGAAGAGACGGGAGTGCCCAAACCGTGTACGTGCACCTACCATAAGGCTATGTACGGATAGAACAAGTATTATATCCGTATTTTAAGGTTATATACGTATGCTACATTGTATGCTTGGGGTAGGGTCCGAGCCGAGGTCCGAGCCCGGTCAAAATCCCAAGTTTTTACTCTCGGATGGGTATGTAAGGTGGGTGCACCCACCCACCTGAGTGACCCATCCATCACTATTCACTTAAGTAGGAATAGTATATAAAGCTTTATGACTTCTTTTCTTTCCATTTATTACCCTCGTACGTTTGGTGAGAAAAGTAAAGAGGAGAGAGAAAAAGAAAGGGAAGAAGAAAGGAAGAAGAAGAAAGGAAGGATTTCAGTGGCGCCGAAGCTCGATCTTGCCATTCCGGTGCCGGGAGAGTAATCTTCAACTCGAGATCTACAGTTGGAGGTAAGAAAAGCTGGGTTTTATCAACATTCGCCAAACCCACGCTTTAAACCCTTGATTCGAGTATGATTTCTTAAGATCTTGTAAACACCTCTTGAAATGATGGATCTAAGGTTTAATAGATGATTTATGTATTGATCTTGAAGGATTTGAAGAGATATTGACAAGGTAGAAGGAGCATTGTGAGTTGGAAGTGATTTGGAGGGTTTGAAGTCATTCTTGGGCAAAGAAGGTAAGATGGTTCCCCTCACTTGAGTCTAACTTAGATCTAAGCTAGAACCATCCTATAGGACTTTAAAGGTGTGAAGAATGGGTTGAGAAAAGCCCTATTTGGGTCCCCAAGGAATGGAGGAAGTTGAGAAGAAACTGGGGTTTTTCCGCCAAAATCGGCGGGTAGGACCGGTGGGTAGACAACCCACCTGAGTCACCCACCTGAGAGGACCAGGGGGGTTCTGGCCAAACCGGCGGGTAGGACCGGCGGGTCCTACCGGCGGGTAGGACCGGTGGGTAGACAACCCACCTGAGTGACCCACCTGAGTGGCCAGAATGTGATTTTTAGGTCCGATCGAGCCCAAATCGGACGTGGGACCTTCTTTCGACGTTCTAAACACGATTTTGACGTCGGATTTCATTAATTTTGATTCTAAAATGGTGAAGTACTAACCCCGCTCAATTTTGTTAGGTTCACCAAAGCCTTCCCGATTCGCTCCGGATCTCACCCGTACCGAGCGGGACTCCTTGTACGCTACAAGTAAGTGGAGAGAGGACGTTTGGCCTTGTTTCAAGGCATTTGTTTGGCATTCATATAACCATATCTAATCTAGTCATGTCATCATGAATGTGCTATATAGATTAGTCATTCCACTCATTGATGTGCATATATTCTATGTTTACTTTCAATTGCAAATTAAATGAGATGTTATATGTTGAATGTGGACATCATGTTGCATAAAGCATTGATAGATTAGATACCGTGGTCGGCTTGGAAACGAATGCATTGGTGGCCCGTGGTATGGGACACGGTGGCACTATGCAGTCGTACTGCATATAGGAGCATGCGGTATTAGGATTCTCACCATCCCGTGCTACGACCCTTCCCAACAGGGGTTAAGGTGTTGGGTTGCCATTTGGGGGGAAGCAGGGGTCGCGGTTGTCGGACACTGTGGCGGTTAGGCATTACGCCCGGCGAGTCGTGTAGGACAGCCGGCAACCCCGGTGGTATTTCAAGAGGGCCAATCGTACTGCTTTTAAATTGCTGGAGTCAGCACTGTCATTTAATTTATTTACATTTCTGTTGAGAGCCGGTGGACGGCATTGTCTTTATTTTTCTGAGTACTCACGGTGGGCCTTCTCCAACAGCCCTATGGGCGTATCGCGGGAGGGAGTTCGCGGCTCGTACCCGGAGTATACGCGCACTGTGGTTGTAGTAGCACTAAAACCAAAGACTTAGTAATGTTGATTAGGTGTATGTGAATTTAAAATGAATTGCATGACATGTAGTGCATATGATGTGTTGTGTTGTGTGGACTGTGGTGTGTGGTCCACCTCTCTACTTACTGAGCTAGTGAGCTCATTCCACGTGTGCACCCCTTTTTAGATGCTTTTGCAGGTCATGCATCTGAGGAGCATGGGGTGGGTCCCACAGTCGAGTTTCCAGAGGAGGACTGGTGGACCCCTGAGGAGTTTGAGCACGGCGTAGACTGCGCGTGTGAGAGCTGTGCTGCGGGACAGCAGTTTTGAGGCTGTGTTGAGCCCCACTACCGAGCCGAGCTGTGTACTCTGATGATTTTGATAAATTCCTGTATATACTTGATATTTGAACTTTATTCTTTTTGTGTATATATATCATGCCTTCGGGCCCAAATGTATATAATTATGGTATCATCATTTGGGTATCAAGTATATGGGAATTATTTACAGGTAAATTTTAGTCTTCCGCTGATCTGATGAATTGATGTTAGAGTGTGTATGCTGTGGTGGAATACAATATCTGATGATCCTGGCAGGTTTGGGTTAACCGGTGTTAACTCGGTCACCGCTCCGGTTCAGTGTGAACGGGGTGTGACATATGGTCACTGGACAAGGCTCATAAACATAACTCAAACCCACCACACTTCCTGTAGGGGTGCTCACAGCCAAATATTGAGTCAATCCCTTAGGTGGAATTCTCATCTTCTTCATAAATGTCGGTGAGACGAACGAATGCAAGGCTCCTGAGTCAAATAACACATGTATAGGCAATAATGATATCAATAATGAACCTGTCACTACACCGGGTGCAGCCTCAGCATCCTCTGCCATCATTGCAAGTACTCTCTCCTGTGGTCTCTGGCCCTGTAGGGGCTGTGCTAGCCTAGGGGCTGAATATGTCTGCTGGGGCCTAGGTGGCATAGTGTAGGGTGCATCACCTGGCTTTCGGTGGGGGCGTGTCCTCACCATGTGGCCTAGCTGATGACAATGAAAACATCTTGGGCCTACTCCTGAAGATTGAGATCCAACACTAGATCGGGAGGACTGGGAAGTCTGGCTAGCATTAGGCCTCCTAAACTGCACTAGAGTTGGGTTAGTGTAAGGCACTCAAAAGGGTTTGCTGCCTCCCTGAGAATCAGCAAATCCCATTGGCCTCTTTCTTGTCCCTTGCTGAGCTGTGTAGTTATCCCTATGCCGGTCTTTAATAGATTTGGCCACTTGGACCACCTCAACATAGGTTTGTAGTTTCAACCCCACAATGGTTGACCCAATACCTGGCCTCAACCCTTTCTCAAACTTTTTTACCCTGGCTCTATCGCCTCTCAGATGCTCAGGAGCAAAATGGAATAGCTCCTCAAAGCTACTGATACTCGAGCACAGACTGGGAACCTTGAACCAACTGAGAGAACTCACTCTTTCTCCTATCCCAGAAGCTTTCTGAAAAATAGTTCTCAAAGAAGGCCTCTTTGAAGTTTGCCCAAGTAGGGCTCGGGTTACTAGCCCTCAGAATAGGCTCAGTGGCACTCCACCAATCATCTGCTTCATTCTGTAACTGAAAGCCTGCACATAAAATTTTCTGCTCATCGGTGCTGCCCATCAGTCTAAAAACCTTCTCCATCCCACCAATCCATCTTGATGGATACAACGGGTCTTGCCCCACCTTGGAGAAACATGGGGGCCTAAGCCATTGAAATTTCTCCATCATTTTTGTCAAGTCTGTCCAACCCTCTACATGGACTTGAGGTTGTTCCAGCATCGGATCTTACACATGCCCATGCACCTGTGCCCCACCAGATGTTTGGAGGGTAGCCGATCCAACGGGTATTGGAATGGGTGTCGGTGGAGTAGGAGGTGCGGGTGGTGTATTATGGGCTTCCATTGCTTCTTGGATCCTATGATCGATCCTGGCTATAAACTGATTCTGTCTTTCTTCCACTTCTCGCATTATGTTATTCCTGATGGATGCCACATCCTGAGTCATAAGTGCGGGCGGGGCCGGAGATGTATTACGAGGTCTACCCCGATTCTATGTAGAGGAAGCGGGAGGCGACGGGTGTGATTTGGGATTGGGATTGGGTGTTCCGGTGTGACATAATTCCTGTGAAGGAATTTGATTAGTACACATGCATAAACAAGGTTGCATGTAATTGGAACACATGCATACACCGTGGGTCCCACACATATACCACAGTCAACATTAGGGTCAGGGCATGCATAAGTGGGGTCCACACATATTAAGATCCAATCGCGTATAGATCCCAAAGAGGCACACCATTAAGGACCCAAATAAAAACTTAAGTTTGAAAATTTAACATGATTTATTTTTTAATTGAATCCATCGAAAACAGGGAGTTAAACCACCAAAAATATCAGTGTTATTTTCGGTGAGCAAAATAGAGACTAAAACCAAATTTTCTCTTTCACCAGAAACAGGCTTTAGAAGCATGCCCAGTGTTTCGGTGGGCCATTTCCGATGACACTAAATCGCCTTTAAATAGGCTCGGGCCTTGGGTTATTCATACAAAACCATATTTTCTCTTGTGAGAAAGGTGTGGAAATAGCCAAGGAGTCCTTTTCTACCTATTCCCTACCTTCCTTGCACTATTTTGCAATCGATTGGAGCTGCATTCGCATCCAAGTTATGTTCTCTCTCTCTATAACCTAGTTTTCATGATTTTCTTCTCTGTGAGTTTTGTATTTAGCCATTTAACTAGGTTTTCCATTCCAAATCCTTAGGAATCATCTTGTAACAATGTCTGGATGCCATTTATGTACCCGACGTGCTCTTATACAAGAGGAGCAAGATGCCGCTGAGCAGTTCAACTAAATCCTGTTCCGCTCTATGCTTGAGTGAGACCGTTGAGAGTTCTTTGGGCACTGGAACATTGACCCAGGAGTCTATGTGAGGATAAACGACTTTCATGCATTCTATCTTCTTCAACGGTTTGAGGAGATCGGGTGGTACTGCATCCTGAAAACCAACCGATACTATTGCCCGACCCTGGTCAGGCTATTCTACTCCAACATGGAATGCGTGAACCGGGGTACCAAAGAGATGCAGATCACCTCCTATGTGAAGGGGGTGGAGATATCCATTGATATGGGGTAGTTGGCAAATATTTTGATGATTAGAAATGCAACTGATCTAGTGTACTGCCCACCTCAGACTTCGGCATATGAATTTTAGAGTCCCGATACCTTCTAAGAGATAATGACATGCTGACTAAGGAAGCCCAGGGATGGAACTATATAGTCAACTACTTTGCCACTCCCAAGGTTGTCTATCATGTGATTCAGCTGAATGTCCTCCCCACCTGTGGACATTATAATGAGATGTCTGCCCTATAAGCCTACGTGACATACTACGTGTATATGGGGGCGTAGATACGTCTGTCTTACCTCCTAATGTGGACCATGGTAACTCGGTCTGAAGGGTAGGATCGCAGAGTAGGGAACCTATGCTATGGAAGGATATTGACTGACATCTTCTGTTGCTTTGGGGTGGACTTAGAGGGTGAGAAACACTTGGGTGAAGAGGTCACAGACTTTAACCAAGACTCTTTGTGGAAGATGACCATAGATCTGAGGGAAGTGACACCTATTCCAGGAGAAGGTCAGTAGCCCATAGAGGTAAAGGGTGGCGATGCCAGTGAGATAGGAGGAAAAGCTACTGGGGTTGGTGGGGCTCCACCACCTGATCCCCAGGCTATGGGTTCGATGGCAGTTTCTACATCCCAGAGTACTAGGGGTGCGAGGCCTTATGATCTCAATGACATCATGGCCCGTCTGGATACCACAATGTCACTGATGAGGAGTATGGACAGCCGCCTTAAGAGCATGGATAGGACATATTGTCTTATGGACAATAGAGTGCCTCCTCTAGGAACGCATGGTCTGAACCAGACTCAGAGCCAAGAATAGAACCAACAGCAGCAGCAGCAGCAAGAGTAGTGGCATGTCTGCCACTGTAGCTTCTAGGATTTCTATTTTCATGTTTTTATTTGAGTTTGATGTTTTAAGGTTTAGTTAAACTTTTATATTATGTCATTTACTCCAGTTTGTTTAATTTCCTAGTCCTAGGCTAGTTAGGATTTCCTGCTTTCCGTACTTTAATTTTATAA